>NC_054540.1:7592945-7882945 GCF_017654505.1 Polyodon spathula
CACTTTCCACCAGCAGAGTTTGTAGCCCATTTAAGCAGTTACATCTGGTTTCAAAGTCTTCTAGCCTCAGTTAGCGGGGTCACAACATGGAAGAAGCCTGAATTGTCCACCAGAAATCCCCAGTCCACCGGGGCTACAGTACGTAGTTGAATTGCATTTGCTAAAACCATTTATGCCATGCTTTTAGGTATTTGCACAGGCTAAATTCTGAGACAAATTTCTTGGTGTGTCTTAGCTTGTTGCTGGAGCGGGATTCAGGTTTGACACACTTTAACACACTCCCTCATCAGCTGAAGGCCAGCATGCTTCTGAAGAGAGATGCTTAGAGAAATGATAAGATAATGCTATAAATGGCATGAATATGGAACAAAACACATTTGTATTGAATTAGTCAAAGCTCTGTGTATTGCATGAACTTCCTCAAACATTTTCCTGCAGCTTAGAAGTTAATTGAATTGTGATTTTAGTCATAAACTCAATAGGATTCTTTAGTGAGGAGTGTTTACAATTGGGATCTAAAAGCTAGGGTTACTGAATTTTCATTTGTAAGGAATTACACCTGATCTGATGCAGACAACTCAATGTTTAGAAAGTGGTATGATGATTTGAATAATTTAACTTATCAGATTATCACCAGAGACAATCAAGTGGAACTATATTGTCTGTACAGTGGGTTGCAGCTATATAGTACAAAAAGGTTTCCACCACAGTTGTAAATGTATACTGTATTTTAACATAGCAATGTCATGACAATGGTTTCCACCATACAAATCGTGTGCCACTGTATTAAGACTATTGTACAATCCAGTGTACTGCCATTGTTGGTAATGCTGGGGTATGCACATGGTTCTGCCAAGCTAACTTTAGCTGCTGTCTAACTGGCACCATAAGCAGGGTTTTTTAAACTTTTCTGTAAAGGTTTTCTCTTTCTAGCCTGTACTGCCTGTGGCACTACAGCTTGTTTTCCATTTTAGACTGAAATGCCAACTTCCTGGGCTCCTGAGTGGCATATCCAATAAAGGCGCTCTGCGTGAGTGCAGGATGCACCTTATAGCCTGGACATTGCTGGTTCGAGTCAGGGCTATTCCACAGCTGACTGTGAAGGGGAGTTCCCAGGAGGCGGCGCTCGATTGGCTGAGCGTCGCGGGGGGCAGGGGGGGGGGTTAGATCAGCCAGGGTGTCCTCGGCTCACCGCGCACCAGCGACCCCTGTAGTCTGGCCGGGCGATGCGGGCTTGCCTGATAGCTGCCCGTGAGCTGCATTGTCTTCCGGCGCTGTAGCTCCTGGGTGGCTGGATGGTGAATGCGCAGTGTGTAAAGAAGCTGTCTGCTGACGGCACAGCGTGTGTTCATCTTCGCCCACCCAAGTCAGCGCAGGGGTGGTAGTGGTGAGCTGAGCCTAAATAATAATTGGGCATTTCAGATTGGGAGAAAATAACAAAAAAATAATTGGCAACGACTAAATTTTAAAAAATAAATAAATAAATAAATGAAATGCCAACCTCCTGCTCATCTATCAGCAGATACTTCCTGGGGAAGGGTTGTCGGCCGAAACATTGATTTTCCTTCTCTGCAAGCATTATGTGATCTTGTTGTTTTCATTTATTTTTCTATATAGCTGCTAATGAGTACTTGCATTGTGGCCTGTACCGTGATGACCCCGATGAAATCAATGATACAGCATCCCTGCTGTTATCATTTCAAATGAATATGGTGTACCGTTGTCTGTGTTCATACACAACACTGGAGGTCACTTGAAGGAATGCTGTTTTCATTTGTCATGTTTTTGACCCATATGCTATTGTTATTTTCAAATTAGATCTTTTTTTTTTTTTTTTTTAATGCTGAAGGGTGGAGGATGTAAAGTGTGTACCACCCTGGGTTTCAAGGCCTCTGGGACCTAATAACTCATGTGTCTGGGATGCCAGAAGGGATCGACTGGGAATACAGCCATCTCAAAAAGTATTGGTATTGTGCAGCTTTAAAAAAATGGATCCAGTTTATGCCTGCTCGTGACAAAAATGGTATTAATTGGGATATAAAACATATATAGAGTGTAGGGCATTACACTTCTCTTTATATGTAAAAAAAGCTAAGTATTAATAAGTACATAACTAATAATAGTGTGGCTAATTGAGTTCATTGAAGACATTTAGAAAGACAAAAACTTACTTCTGGCATTACTAAGTAAAACCTGGAATGGAGAAAACTGCTATGCAATGGGAGTCTTATTTATATCCCGAACTGGTGTTCAGCCAAGAAGCTCCCAACCAGAGACTTTCATAACAGCGCTTGATAAGATCTCATACACTCTGGTCCCTTCTGTATATCAGTCTATATATAGTGTGTTATTTGCAATTAGCTGTACCTTTGGCTGGACTCTGGCTGACCTTACTGTGCAGTATGGGACAGAGTGGATCCATTGCTGTACAGTATGACAGCTTTGGCAGGTGAGTGTGAACCGTTGAATGGGAGAGGGGCTCTCCGGCTTGTGGCTGCTGTGTGAAAGATCTTTCAGGCATATCACCATGAGTCAAACACTACAACTTGGCTGAGAAAACCCATATATATACTATAAAGTCTGATTGGCGTGCTTTAGAATTCTTAAGTATTACATTGTACAGTTCAAAGATAGATAGGTGCCAAATACAAGTATGTAATTGAAGGTTTTACATGACTTTATAAACTGTCAGGACAAACTTTGTTTTTAGTTGGTGCTTGTGAATACAGTGTGGAAGCTGGATAAATATTGATGTATTAATGTTAACTTTACTTAGATGCACTTCAATAAAACAATAGTTATAGACTGTTCTATTGGGATTCAAATCTGTATCGTATTTGAAAAAATAAAAAAAGGATTATTTCAGGCCCAAACCTACCTCTTAATTCTAGAGCTTTCTTTAAGTTTCCCTATTCTCGGCAGATGCTGTCAGGATAGAATTGCAAACCCGGCCGTGTGCCTGTCAAAGACAAAGGGCTGATTTAACACAGGGAACATCAGAGGCTTCACACAGTATTTGGCTGCCAAGGTCTCGGTCAAGGACACTGCCATATCCCATTATACAGTGGTATATGCTAAGGCATACTATACATAATGACAAAGTTAGAATCCATCTTTGCTGAGTTCACAATTATACGCTACCATATTAGAACAATGGTGCTTTATTCTTGTAGTTTTTGGGTCTGTCTGTAAATGTTTATAATTAAGTTTATTCAGGGTAAAATTGCAGTATAATGATATCCCAATGGTATATTTGAAACTTTCTGTAACTTTTGTTCTTATCTGTCTCAAAATCTTCATTATGGGTTCATATAAGTCATTGCTAATGAGGAAAGGGGCCCCTAAGAAGTTTAGTTGAATTATACACAAGTGATTTGTTTC
Organism: Polyodon spathula; assembly: GCF_017654505.1. Taxonomy (NCBI): domain Eukaryota; kingdom Metazoa; phylum Chordata; class Actinopteri; order Acipenseriformes; family Polyodontidae; genus Polyodon; species Polyodon spathula. The sequence goes on from NC_054540.1 coordinate 7,596,327, forward strand.
AGACTGGTGCCTTTCAAATGCCCTCCTTGTCTACTTTTCTTTGTGGATTTTTGATTCACTTTGAAAGCTTTACAAAAGATTAAGATGTACAATATATTGTGTGTGTATGTGTGTATGTATATATATACACACACACACACACACACACACACACACACACACACACAGAGTAATCCGTCGCATATCCACCCTAACCATTTATCCGCCATGATCAATCTCTTCAGCAATGTTAGTTGATTATAGAACTGATAATATATATATACCTGGATATATTCCAAACCCACATTTAGTTGTCTGGTTGATTTAGTCGGCTTGTGGCAGGATACTGTTACACACGGAGACTGCAGAATGGCTGTAGAAGTTGAATGCAATAATGGTATTACAAAATGGTGTAACAGTCAATGGTTGTAAGTGCAGTACACGATTTTGTATTTTTTTTAGATAGCTCTGTAGTTGAATCTTCTAGCTGGATTCACTCATTTATTGGTTTCAATGAATCTTAATTCAATGCTTTTATTACATTAGAGGGACTGCCACCAGCAATGACTGTCGGCTTGGACAAGTGTCTTTCTGTTCCCAACTAACAGGATTACATAATGACATCCAAAATATAAAGAGGCCACTATATAACATTAACACAGAATCACCCTAATAGTGTAAAGATAAACAGGTGACTGGTCAAATCTTAGTAAATAGGGTATACATATCCTGACCTGAATTGTGAGGATGGGACATGGACACAGATTTTTTTTTGCTTTTTTGTTTAATTTTTTTTAAAATATTTCCTTAAGACCAGTTTAATGTGTTAAGAAGGTCACATGCACGTGGGACAATGGTGTTTGTCAGAAATGACATCTGTTGTGATTAAGGTTAATTCCAGAGTAGTTGTTCTTTTGTTCCTACATGTCTATTTGTGGGGATTTAGGTTTTCTTGGCTTCGAGGGTCCCATCTGCTGTCTACATTCAAATAAATGTTTTAATCCTGTTGTCCCACTGTTTTGAAAGCCTAATCTGTGTTGTTTTATTTGGCTCAAACGCTGTCTCTTTATCTTCTGCTTTATAAGGAGTTCCCCTCCATTTGTCTCTGCTGCCTCTGCTGATGAAGTGCTCTGATGCAGCCTTTGATAGATATTAGGCAGGAGGATAGGATTTACCGGCCTTATCAGTGCACAGGTTGTGAATCATGAAAGGGCATATACCACTGCTGGCATGTGCGGTTATAGAAAGGCTATCAGCAGGGATATCCATGACAGATTGATTCTACAATATATGCAGCATTTTAATGGTAGTTGCTGTGAACATAGCTAGGACTTTCTGTGACCCTATGCAGCATTTTTGCTTTACCTTTCCTTATAGGGCCAATAAAGTCATGTGAACAGTAAAGACCTGAAAATGGTATAGTTTAATTTAAGGTTCATAGAAAAGATACAGAGCATTCCAGGTTTTCAAGCTGAGCACAATCATAGTCACATACCATGTGTGCATTGAATTGCAGAAGTTCAGGAACAGTGCTGAGGAACTGTCCATAAATGATGGTCTTATCTGTCCGAAGAAATATTGATGTGTCTTTATACACAAAGTTCACATGTACTGGAAAATGGATAAATGTAGACCAGAATAAGAAGACCTTCTATCCTATCTTGGACAAAGTGAGTGTTGTTGTGTGCTACCTTTGTCTCGGATGTTGCTGTTTGATGACTTAAGTATTAATCTGGAAAGCTGGTGAATCCGCAGGGTGTCTTTGAAGTGTTCAGCGTGATGCTGTGAGAAATCAATGTTCCAAACAGAGTCCTCCAAAACTAAGGGACACAGTGGGAACAACGCATGATGATCTTCTAGCAGCTGACTGATACAACATTGCTTATACATAATTGCTGCACAGGCCTTTGCCAGTGAAGTTTGCGTTTCCGTTGATCATCAAAGCAGAAAGCTTCTTAGAGTGGAGGATAGTAAATTATTGAAGAAAGAAGGAAAGAGAGAGGGAGGGGGAGAGAGAGAGAGAGAAACTAAATAAATAAATAACGTAGAATGTTCAGATGCATTCCAGATTAGTCAGTGTTGATCAAGTCTGGTACACAGTCATTAAACAAAGCGTTGATTTTTCAACTGGCATTGCATTGCTTTTCACACTTATTTAAAAAGAAAATGAATCGGCATGATGCAATACCTGAACATGTGGTGAAATACTCTGTTCATTTTTACCCTTCTTGATTCGTTTAGCTAACATTTGTGAAAAACAAATGCAAAAACAATGTCCCTTAAATTAATGCTTTTTAAGTAGATTTTTTAATGCATTCACTGAACACCCATTCAAGATTATCTGCATATTTTGAATGTCAAAGAATCTGATGTTATCTACCAATAAATCAGTCTTTATCTTTATATAACGCCTTTCACAAAAATTTGCCTCAAAGTGCTGAACAAGAGAAAATAATATAAAATAAAAACATAATTTTTAAGAAGAAATACAGAAATTAAAATACTTTAAAAGCAATACAAACAAGTAATTAAATACATATAGTATAAACAAGTAAGTAACTATCTTAATTAAAGAGCAGTAAAAACAAATGATACTAATAAATATCATTTACAGGACTGATCGCTCTATCATAAAAGTATGTTTTCAGCCTTATTTTAAAAACAGCAACAGAGGGAGCCTCCCTCACAGGGGGTTTGAATGTTAAGCAAGGCCTGTTATCTAAGGGGCCAAAAGTGAAAAAAAGGAGTCAGGAGTTCATTATGTTTGATCTGACTTTATTTTTATTTCTTTCCTAAATCTCTGTTTTCTCCAACTTGACGAACATCCTATTGCCCTTTGTTACAAAGTGACACAATTATGAGGGCCTTCAAGTGCAGTAACACTTGTAAACAGGGTAAAAAGAAAATAAATAATAGAGCTGTGGACTGGAGCAGCCCATTTTAAAATCTTTGCAATTAACTTTTTTTTTTAAGTGAGAAAATGCCGCTATTACAAAAGTAGAACCAAACAAAAAATCTAATATATTTTAAAGGGCTCTATTAATCTGAAGAGTGCAGGAATAACGACACTGGTTAAATATTAAATTAGGACCTACCCTGTCGTTTTACTTTTAAAAACAAAAATACACTTACTGTAAGAGACACACAATTGATTGATTCTTTTCATGATTTAAACAATGACATAGTGTAGATCAGTTGAATAGACCCCAAAGTATCTGAAGCCCTCCCAAGTTTGTTTTTTTAGAAACATAGACCACTTTGAAGAAATACACGGGTGTTTGTCAGAATGCCACAGACCTTGGGTGTTTTATTAAGGTGGCGCAGGATGTGAAGGCAATACCTTCTGCTATTGTTTTTAGAGGAGACCAGGGAGCAAGACCTGACCACTGTAAAAACATAGAGTGTCTGGCGTGGCTCCTTGCCAGGTCAGTGGTGAAGGATAGTTCTATAATAACAAAGACCTGACCACCATCTCCACCACCTGTCAGCATTCACTGTAAGAGGGAGCTGTCATTTCCTTTGTAATTGACAAGAGGCTATCGGCTCCCAAAGGAGGAACACAGTAGCCACTTGTCTTGTATAGGGAAGGTCAAATAACTTCCCCTTTAGGTTACTATGTGAGGTCTGTTACTGTCAAAACATATGACAAGGAGCTAAAGCGAGACCCCAGGACTTTTTCAAATATCTATTGTTTGAGACTTCAATTATGGGTCAGTCCTTTTGAATTCCTGATTGTCATCATGTCTGTTTTAGTAGGATGAATAAAGGCACAATATTACGCCTCCTATATAAGTCTTTCCAACTGACATTTGAAAAATTGTATAACACAGCCACTTGCTGGACTAATGACCTTTTTTTTTTTTTTTTTTCAAATAGATGCTGACAGTTTCTTGTTGAAAGTAATTGTTCGGTCTGTCGTAAAGGTCGTTGACTTTAGCATTAGTTTCCCTTTCAGATTTCATCGGTCTTTAAGGACAGGCTCAGACAAAAATCTGTCCGTGTTCATGTGCAGAAAGTCATGCTTGTTCCCTCTGGGGAATAGAAAAGTGATCCTTTTTAAATGTAACCTTGTATACCCGTCTTCTTCTGGATGGGCTTATAATTGAGCTCGTCAGGCTTATCAAGTTTGAGGAATGTCACAGCTAGATCTCGTCAACTAAAAAATACATTTTGTTCAAAAACAAGAAAAAGGTCAGCTCAGGCATGTCATGTTATTAAAATGCATGAAAGGGGAATGCTTTTCAGAAAAGATCAAGAGAAACTTACATCATAGGTATCGTATCTCTATGTTACTGTAAGCTTTTGTAAAGGAAGATCTAAGCTCGATTAACAGCTCGATTAAGGGCCAAAAGCAAAAATAATATAACCAATCTACAGGTTTTATCCTAAAATCTTCAGAGGGCTTATCTACAACACTGTGAGCATGTTAAAATCTTCAGAGGACTTATCTACTATATTATGAGCATGCTAAATTACAAGACCAAATTACAGGATTCAGTTGTCAACTAAGCAGTCACACTGTTTGTTGCTTTTACTCACACATAGCAGAGCTCTTGAGAGTTGTATCTTGTGTCGGTGCTTTCCAGAACAGTTCTGGGAGTTGCAAGTCCCAGCAAGGCAGTTAGGCTCTTGATGAGAATGTCCAATGTTAGTGGATCTCATTCACTCCTGCTTTTCTGAGTGAGGAGGAACTGAGCAGCCTCTTTCAGTGGTGTATTTCTTGAACTTCAGTTCTTTTAATACTCTGGCTCAGTGGTGAACTTGGGCATAGTGCACTCTTCAACTTATTTTACCACAGGATGCCTGGGTCCAAATCTGGCTTGGGTCACAAGTGAAATTAGTTGGGAGGTCTTAGCTCAACCCCAGATGGACATTAGTTCACATCAAAAAAAATAACACATAATTTAGAGGCAATGTGGTTCAGTTAACAGTCTCTGCTTGATAGACACTCAGGTTTAATGGCAGAGGCTGCTCAATGCAGGATTGAGATGTGCAAGGTGTAGCTCTCATGGCACTTGCAGCTGTAAATGTTTAATGAGAAAAGAGCTTAGTACTACATCCCAAAAACATGCATCCTCTTTTTTGCTACCAATTCACGTGGTAAAAACAAAATGTTATTGTGGTAAGGTTTGTGAACTCCATTGTTTTTAGTTTTAATGGAATTGCAGAACTTGTGTGGAAAAATAAAAGTTTAAAAAACGAATTGTATTGGGATATCATTCTAATTGTGGTGGATTACCCAACAAAGCTCCACCATTAGCAGACATCAGCATTAACAGCAGTGACTGTTAATGGAACAGAAAATATAACCCTTATATGGTTAGGAGCCCCTTTCTGGTTATAACGCCGCTTAACACATGCTGTACCATTTTGCTTTATGGGAGACAGGTGAATGAGTTCAATGTTTCCTCTGAAAAACTCACTGAATGATCGAGAGGGTGGTTCTCTAGTGTTTTACCTTAAAAGATATCTCCAAGTAAAGCGAGCATCTTGGAAATGAAATATTTTAGTTTACAAAGGAAGCTGTGGAATGGGTGCCGAAGCTAATTTGGGGAATGTAATGTGTGTCTTAGTTACTATGCCTTCATGACACAACTTTTGTAATTCAGTTAAACACACCTGCAACAAATACGAGTGCCAGATATTAACAACTGAACTACTTAAAATGCAGAAATGTGAGGCTTCACTTGTCGTCATCTTTTAAATCTCTTTGACTATTTATTTAACAGATGCTGTATTATCAGAGTCTTACCCTGATTTCCTTTTGATGGTAATTTTCCCCCCCTTTAATAAATAATTGAACTGCCTGTGGCTGCTTGACTGATTGAAAAATTATCTTTGGACGCATCAAAACTAGTGAATAACAAAATTAACCATGAGTGTCTAATGGCTTCTAAATCTGACATTCAAAACCAATATGATGTGAAGCTTAGAAGTGTGCTGACCTCTTTCAAGACTGACTTTGAATGTTGCATGTGAAGTGTACCACTGTACCATGGTAACTTGATCAGTCTGGGTCAGTTCGCAAGCCTTTTTGTTTCATACTTTTATAGATTTCCCAAACCCAAGTACTATATCCCGGAACTGTTGAAAATGAGTTCTTCTCGTAGGGGGAGGGGGGGAGGGGACTGGCTGTGCCAAGTTAATTAGTTAAAGAAAGTTGCCTTTTTTAGATGGCCATTCCTTTGAAACCAAGTTTAATTAATCATCCATCGATTTTATTAACAGACGAACCAAAAGTGACTATTCTACTACTAATACAGTACCTAGGTAGACTAGATTGTGTGCTTTTAAATGATGTTCTTATACCAGCAGTGTTATGCTCTCAGCAATCTGTTTTGCCTTTCTGCAATCCTTACACAATATTTACTGTGTTTGATTTATTTCATAACATTTAATTTCAAGGTTCATTTCATTGTTTTTAATAAACTACTGACCTGCCTTTTTTATATGTGATTTTTGTTGGAGCTTGCTGGAATGTTGCTGTCATTTCAATGTCATTTATTGGTAAAAAATAAAATAAAAACCTGAATGAAATCCCTGCCTTTCCGACTTTACCAGAGGAGATTACTTTCTGTCCCGTTACACACATTGTAAAGGATTCATGTTCTACAAAGGATTCATGTTGTACTTTCTTTCACTGATATATTATTTACACTGAAGTCTTCCAACTCAGTGTATTTAAAAACTAAAAGTCTGCCGTCTCAAACAGTGCAGCAGGAGAATGTCTTGGTCACTGCAGTGAGTCACAAGCAGAGAGGGCGTGGACTGTGGAAGGAATTACACATTTATTACAGCAGATACCACACAAGGGACTGAAAGGGTCCCTCCAGTAAGAGCCTTAAAATGCATAATCTATAGTGATTTTGTAGGATCATATTTTGTAATATGCATGCAGGTGTATGTTTGTGTATGCATAGTGCATAATCTTTATCAGGCTTTATTCAGATAAACAGAATCAATACATTATTCATATGCTAACAGTATGAATAAACAGTTTGTAAATTACTTCTTGGTGTCCCCTGATTTATCTTGGTTCTTCGTTGCTGCTTCTGCTCGCCTATTATATTATACTAACTCATAATATCTAATATGCAGAGAACGTAATGTGTCTTCCAGTACCTAGAGGATTAAGAAGGAGGGACAAACCTTCTTTTATTCATCATCTAGCTCACTTTTAAGACAAAAAAATGAATTTTTATGTAGAAAAATTATACTGGTTGCAGGGAATTGCAAGAAAACAATTCCATAGAGGGGTTCTGTGACAACCTCAAGATCAAAGCTTGAGAATTTATGAAATAAACCAGAACACCATGATTAAATTATTACCTTTAGTATTAATTATTTATTATAGTAATTCTGCTGCCTGTTTATTCATCCATATATAATTCACATATCTTGCTATTCTGAAGGAAATACAGGGTTATTAAAAGTAAGTTTACCAAATCAGTGCACCATGTCACCCTGTGTATTATTCCATATATAATTATCTTATAGTAGCCATAGTCTATTAGTTTATCACAACTGCTGTTTTGAGCACAGAAATATATTTGTCTGACACTTGCCGTTATTCAAAGGAGAAGAGAATATAAAATGCATCTGCATTAAAGCTTAAAATTGTTAACAAAATGTGAATGTATAGATGTCTAACTAAAGGGGAAAGTAAGTTAATATATACAGCTGACAGTGTATGGTTTTCACAGAAACAAATTGCTTTCAAATAAAAAGAATGTGTGATTTTGTAACGCTGATTCCTGGAGCTCATTATTCCAGTTTCAGCTATGCAGACCCAATCAGAGCGTGTCAGCGCACTGTGACTGATTGGTCACTGTTGCTGCTACTCATCTTTTAAACCGTATCCATGTGCTTTGTGAATGGAGGCTGCTGCAGATAATGTTACATGGGAAAACTGTTAGGAATTTTGCCCAGTATCAGACTGTGCCTGTTTAGATGACACATGAAGTCACTTGGCAATGATTGATCTTCCTTAATTTAACCTTTTCCTTCTTGCAAAGTGTTTGCAACAGACCCCTTCCCCTGCCCTTGGGTATAGCATCTTCATACACTTCATTCATTGCCTAAAACAGTCAGGATTCATGGTTGATTCTACCTGCTTGTTTAAGTAGAAAAAGAAAGCTTGCATCTATATTATTATTGAGGAAGTCTGAGCTAAATGAAATACAAACAGACAAGAGGTCCACCCAGTAATAATTCAGTGATAAGATGCACATGTAAAATGGAGCAAAGGACCTTTCAAGGCAGTAATGGTGATCTGTCTTCATTATGTTCTCGTGTGACAGTAAAATCAATACAAACTGCTTACAAGGGAGTCCATGCAGTTTCCTGCTCCAGGCTCAAATTATTTAGGATTTTACATGAATAAGCGGTTTGTGGATATGGTCCATAGATAGCTTTTGCATGCTCAGAATAGTAAACAGGTTCAAAACAGGCCCTTTGGTTGCAACACAGCAATTTTTGGGGCGGGGCTGGAGATGCAGTACTGAGTGTCATGTTGATATGCAGTGCCTTTTAAACCTGTTTTACTGTGAATAAAACTACTTTTAAACAGCACATGTAAAATACACAGCTTGTGTGAAAATAAATTAGACCCAACGTGCCTGACAGGCGCTGAATAAATGGACTGCAAAGGGTTAAAGCTTTTAAACATTGCCCAGTGGGTTCCTGGGAGACCTGTCCTGGTTCATTGTTTTCTAAAATCTATAGCTATTGAAAAAAAAAAAAAAAACTGTATATAAGTTTAACACAAGGGAATAAAATAAAGCTATCCTCGCATAGCGATTTGAGCTATTCCACTCTTGATGGTGATCGTAATCTCCTACACTTGATCTGTGTGCATTATGTACATTACTAAGCTGTTACTCAAAGTAGCCTTGTTCACCCATAGCGTCATATGATAAATTAGTGCTTAATAAAACTTATGAAATAAGATAATCATTTCAACAAGAAGTCTTTTTATAACACATTGAAAAGTCTAATAGTAATGGGCATCTAATTTTGAATTGACTTTTGAGTTGATAAGGCTGCATAAATGGATATCTTAACTGGATAAGTCATTAAAAATCTTTGGAATTGATTTCCAGTCATTTGGAATACTTTACTGAGTTGACTTCTTGTGGGTTTGTGGTTTGTTTCAAACAGTTTTCCCTTGAAATGTGGAAAAACATCAACAAACAACATCAAAATGTGGAAAAACATCAGAGAGGAGGTTCATCTGAGGTCACACAGTGTTTATCTTCTCTTCTATTAATATGCAAGGCAACCAGGAACTTTTTAATAAAGGTTGATTTTATTTATTTGTTTTAGTTTGTTTAAAAGTCATTGTTACGGATTGTTACCTGGAGGCTACCATCAGCAGCTTTTGATAAAGGTTAAACTGGCTACTCGTGCTGGGGGAATAATAGATTCGAGAATAGACTTTGTATTCTGGAAGACTGAATCGCCCTCATTTGCTTGGTGCTTGTATGTCACCAAAAGTGGCTAGCAAGAGAGCGGCAGTGATGAAGAAGCCACTTTAGAGCAGCTGCTCTTAGTAACTCCTGTTCTAGGAAGCTGCTCTTTAATTTCAATTAAGATGACCCTGAGGTCAGCTCCTGGTCACTTTATTGCATCATACACAGCCTTTTTTGTCCTCACAGTTACCAAAACCTTAGAATTTCATGAAAAGCAAACCCAAGGCAGTTTTTCAGAGAAGAAATTGGAAGATGATAGATGGCTTAGCACAACCACCCCATTTCGTATTTCAGTTTCACAAATTTTTATTGTATTGCCTCTCAGTGTTGCTGTTGAAACAAAGCCTGGACTGTATCTGTTTGTCATGGTTGCTTCTGTGGTTTTGCTGTAGCTCAGCACAGCATCATAAGAAGTCATGTATAGGCTGTTATGGTAGTTGCTCTAAACCAGTAACCATTGGGTGAGTGGGTCTATGTCAAATGAATTTTATTTAGTGCACAACTCTAAGACAAATCTTTACTACATTGCAAAAAAAAAAACCCAAAAAAAACACACACATTACATAATTAAAATGTAATCACAGGTTAGATTTAGTTTATCAGTCATTTATACTTGTTTTCTTTTTATTGACATTAACTGTCCTTGTGCTACCATTGCCACCTAGTACAAAACCATTGCATTGTTATTAGGGCATATGAAAATAAGCTCTACAATATAGTAGATCATATAGGCTTTATTTAAATAATTAACAAATATCCAATTGCATTAACAGGCACAGACAACCACCCTTATCTATTGATTAAAGCAGATATCTTACAACACCCTGACTGAAAACAATGCTGTCTGATTGCCAAATGATCCAATGGGGGCATTTGTATCAGAATGGGATGCCAGACAGACAGGCCCCTGGCTGACTGGAAGATGAGCTGAACCAGATTGCAAAGGAGGGGTACGTCTTGTGGTGAAGGGCACAATACAGTTGAACAGTACACATAATGAAGATTATAAAGAATTTCTTTTTAATGTTCACCCTTCTCGTCACCTCAGTTTAAAATAATTAGAAACATAAATAGTTGTCACGCTTATGTTTTTAAACTAATACTAGATTAACCAACTGGCCCCAGAGTAAACACAGGATCTCCTGTATAACCAAAATATCTTGAAGTGCTTAGCACCAAAAGAAAGGTCATTTCTTCCAGGGGAAATAAAAATTGTTTTTGATCAAACTAGGAAACTTTAGCGAGCATCATAGCCCTTTAAATGTCCACATTGTTGAAATTATGGTAATGCCATTTTAAGGCACAAACGGGGCAGAGACTTTGATCCCACACCTAGCCAGTGAGAACAACCAGTGGGAAGTTTGAATTCTGCCTTTGTGCAAAGAGAATAAAAATGCAGAATGCCTTAAACTTACTGCACCAGTACGCAAATACCTATGCAACAGATTATGCTGAAATAAGTAACCGAAGCCTCAAGAAAACTTTTCCTGCTAGTTTGCCCTGACATCACGAAGGACAACAAACGCTGCTCTACAAATCAGAAATATCGAGATTAAGTATACCCACTCGTGTCCTTATAATAAGCTCTCTCTCTCTCTCTCCTCTCTCTCTCTCTCTCTCTCTCTCTCTCTGATCGGTGTGATATTAAGCATGCTTGTTAGTTTGGATGTCAGTAAAATTCACTACAGATAATTCAAAGTACGCATAGCAGAATACATTGTTATTGGTACCTTAGTATAATATCCTGTGTGCCATGTTAGTTGTGTAATTGGCTGCATGTTTAATGCATTCATTGCTTGGACAAATTCTTAGGAGTATATCCATCTGTGTGTATGAACCTCGAATAATGAACTGTATTTGATTATTTATGTGAGCAGATACAGAGCTTTACGTTGTGTGTAAACTTGTGCGTTTTCAGAGGACGTATCAGAGAAAAGTTAAGCATTATTGCGAAGCAGTTGTTGTTCAATAATTGGAAGCCCGATTAAGAATAATAACAAATCGATCTGTACCCCCCACAATATTCCAGTAGACCATGTGTTGACAGAGATGAGGACCTGTGCATCGATCTGTACTAGTCAGCAGTGTTAATTTTCTTGTCTCAAAGCACTGCAGTGGAGGCTGAGATATAGATTGTGGGAGTTTACATGAAACCAAGATTCACTCCTGTTTAGCCTTTGTATAATATTAATTGGTCTTGACACCGTAGTTCTGTGAGCGGTTGAGAAGTTGGAGTTCAAAAAGGAAATCTGAACTGTAATTAAAATAGCCTAAGAAGATAAAGAGGTTTCCAGGGGATCAGGGGGTAATTACATTGGGGTGTAAATCTGCAGTCAAGTAAGTTCACCAGATTGAGTCTTGGAGCCTTAACTTCGGAGACTGTTCCTTGTTTAACAGTGCATACTTCTCAGTGAAAGCACTTGTGTACTAAAAGTGAATTGCAACACAGAGATACAGCTCAAGAATCCCATTTGCATATGAAATTAATCAGTCATACAAGATATTTTACATAAGGTTATATATACAGGGTGATTAGAAAGTAAGTTTAGCACATCAGTGACATGGTGTGTTGATGTGCTAAACTTCCTTTCTAATCGCCCTGTGTATTAATACTTGTTGGAGGGTATAATGTATATCTTCAGTGGTGGGCTTCATTATTGTGGTGTATTGTTCTTCAAGAACATGTTTTTCAAGCTGTTTAGCCTTTTTGAAAGGCCACTATCCACTATCTTTTTGTTGTGGGAACTTGTTTTAAATAATCTTCAACTAACAAAGACAAACTCCCAGACAGAGGAAGAATTCAGTAGGTGATTGAGGATCTTCTGGATATACCCTATCGTGTTGTGTTGGAGAGGGTGCAGTGCTTTTAATAGGCTACATTCACAAAGCTCTTCATGATTGATTCAGAAAGGAAAACACACCCAATAAAATTATTAAAAATGAAACATCCAACAAGTTTCGTTAGATTAACAAATAGCAAAATTACCAATGTAGGAATTCAGTTTACCCATCATAGCCACACAAACATCAACCCAGTGTAGGTGTCTGCTGTACTGACTCTCCTGACACATCCTACAGAACAGCACACGCTATGATAAGCTTAGTATGCCACCAAGAGGCAGTGTGGGTTATTACACACATTCTTTGGTTTTACAGAGATGCACTCACAACCAGCACCAAGTCTATATATATATATATATATATATATATATATATATATATATATATATATATACACACACACACACACACACACACACACACACACACACACACACACACACACACACACACACACACACACACAAACAAACTGTGTTGCCATACAAGATCCAGTTGTGCAGTATAGAAAACTTGTATGTTATATGTATTAAATCTGAATGTGTTTCTTGTTCTCTTACAGTTGTGTGGCTGTGGACTCCTAGGAGTAGGAATATGGCTGTCGGTGTCACAGGGCAGCTTTGCCACCTTTTCACCCACTTTCCCATCTCTCTCTGCCGCCAACTTGGTGATTGCCATTGGCTCCATCGTCATGGTGACCGGCTTCCTCGGATGCTTGGGTGCCATCAAGGAAAACAAGTGCCTCCTTTTGAGTGTAAGTTATGAGTGGTGGGGTCCAGAACGACTCCTAGAGTGGTAATGCTTTGGTTTTGTAGCTGGTGAACTAAATTAACTGTGTAAGAGGATTCAGTTTACTTAGTACCAAATTGTTGAGTAGTCTGTGGCTAAGAGCACACCCCTCGGGAAGCAAGCAAAGTGTTCTCCTAGCTGAAGTGTTCTCTAAGACACAATATGCCGAGGCCAATAATGATATGAATCAATAAATACAAATGTCATGACATGTGCATCAACATATGAAATTAACAGAATAAATAATAGAAAAGCACTAGGGAAGCGAATGTTAATAAACTATAATAATAAAACTAACATTAATAAACTAACTGACAAACTAAATTAACAAAACACCCCTACATACTGTAAAAATGCAGAAGCAGCTGTAACAGTAACTGTGAATACGATAATTAACTTTAACGCAATGGTTATTAACACAGCACCCATACACATGGGTAAAAAATGCAGCAGCAGCTCGAGATTACTTTCACGTTGACAAAAGATTGAATAAACCATTTGAATTTGAGTTTGATGATGATGAGTTATCAGGTTACAAAACAGTACTGTATCAGTTTTGAATAGGTTAGCAACGAATCTCTGTCGGTGCCAAAAAGGTCTTAAGCGTTCCTGTTCCTTTAGGCGGAGCGTTTACAATGAGAAAATTCAGTTTCACCACGAGGTTGTTCCCTAAGCCAAAGTGTTCTCTTAGAAGATTTTCTTATATGTGGAGATTACTTCATGCATTTACACTGCTAATGGCACCCGTCTCCAGTGTTATGGGATCATGTGCTCCCCAATAGTTTTTTTTTTTTTTTTTAAATCGGGGAATAAAATGATTGACAGAACTACTTAATTTGTTACTAAAGTATAATGTTGTTTTCACATAGAGCGATTTGAAGAGTCGTCCCTAGTTAGTCACAATAGCATTAGCTGAGTTCACACTGTGATAACTGGTAGGTGCTTTTCAAATTACCTTGAGTGATCTGCGCCTGAGACCACATCTCCTGTGGTATTTGGGCCAGGTCTCGTCAAGCAGTTCTACAGTGAAGAGAGCATGAAAGCAGTTTTGTGTGATTCCAGCTTAGCATTAGAAATACTTTCAAAACCACATTCAAATCTGTTGCGCAGATGTTGGAAAAAATACCATTGGGATATCAATGTACTCTTAATCACTGGAGTGAAATGATGTACTTATCAAACAACTGCTAACAAAGTGTGACTGTCATCACAAAGCATTGTACCACAGAAGAACATGGTGACAGTCAAATAGAAAACTTAAGAAAACAAATTCTGAAAGCCTTAAGTGGGTCAATTTGATCAAGCTCCTGCAGTGTAATGCAGTTCTATTACCCTAAAGAGCTGTATTACCTGCAGTATTAACACTATAGATCTGGATCACAAAGTGGTCCTGATACAGTAGCACACTGGCACGGATAAAGTAGCACAGGACTGCTTTGGATGCCAGTGTGTATTGCTCTGGTTCCACACTACCAGTGGATCACTCGGTAGCTGCCCTTGTGCTGCCACTGCACCATGGCCTTCAGTTACGTTTTAATAATGTAATCTTGACGTGGTTTTAGGAGTAGTCTGAAACTTACTAAGTCTTTTATTTCTGTGTTTTGTTTCAGTTTTTCATTGTCTTGCTGATTATTCTACTGGCAGAGCTGATATTACTGATTCTGTTCTTTGTCTATATGGACAAGGTAAGAGTGGTTCACCCTTTACTCTGTGCTATATTTAATGGAAGCGATACAGCTTTTCTTTAGTGCAGAGTGCCACTTGGTTGCATTTTGTTCATTGCTGATAACATTTTTGTGTAATAGTTCACTTTAATTTTACTTGCTTAATTTATTATTAAATATATTGTACATCTGTTATTTCAGGTATTATGTGTTTGTATTAATAGAATACAAAAATAGTGGGTTAATTCAGCTTTTTTTATATCACATTTTATTTAATCATACCATAAATGGTGGATAATCTTTGGAGTGTCTGTCCTAGTACAAACATGGTGAAAATGTAACCAGATCTAACAGCTTCCATTATATTCAAGTGGTAGAAATCTGCCTACATTGGGTAAGGCCCCAGCCATTACAAATCATACTTGCAACCTTCTCTAACATACAGAAATGCCTCACATTTTCAGGTATGAGTATGGGAACTGGTGGGGTGCAGACAGATGTCATTAAAATGATCGAGTAATACAGCTGTTTCTTCCGTGTTCATGGCAGATGGTGTTGAAATACAGTAATGCTGTTTTGGGTGGTTTGGAATAGGCAAAAGCAGTATGACAGACGAGAGGTTTGTTGGAGAGAATGGAATACATAAATAGTTGATGTCTAAAATGCTTTTTATACTGTAGGTACTGTGCTTTTT
Organism: Polyodon spathula; assembly: GCF_017654505.1. NCBI lineage: Eukaryota > Metazoa > Chordata > Actinopteri > Acipenseriformes > Polyodontidae > Polyodon > Polyodon spathula. The sequence continues at coordinate 7,611,764 of NC_054540.1, forward strand.
ATAAAAGCTGTTGATGGTATAATTCAGCAGTGCATTACTGTGTTATGACAACAGAAAGGACTTAATTGATTTCTTTTTTTTTTTTTTTTTTTTTTTTTTTGACCTAGTGGTATTGATAACGGTAACCTAAGGCCCTACTTCAGATTTAGCACAGAGTAGAATGAGAAAGCATCAATGGAAGTTGTTTCGACCAGGTGGGAAGCACTTTGTTATAAAGAGAGCTATAAATGGGTGGATGCACCAGGTGAAGTAGTGGGATTTAAACAACTAGGATTATGTTCAAAACTATTTCTTTCCTATTAAATTAGATCCCCCTATTAGTGTTATAAAGGGACATTCAATAGAAAAACAAAGAACATCTCTCTAAGTCTCTACCCAACAAAACAAAGATGGGAAACAGTCTACAGTAAAGGGAAATGTTGTATTTAGTTCAGTCAATTTTTTACATCACAATGGTTGAGAGTTTTATGTTCTATCTTATGGTTTTAGTATTGAATTTCAAGCGACATGTGATTATTGTTCTTCTTGCATGTAAGTCATGTAATCGGTAAGTAAGGGACCTGACAGGAATTGGTGTGGTCTCAACAGGTCCTTTACACTTTGGTTCCATCTGTTGGGAGTGATGCCCTCACCTCCACATCTGAATATCCTAGCTATGTGAGGTCTACCTTATAAAACACAGTTCTGACAAAGACAATTTGGTAAAGTAGTTGTACCCATGCTCTTTCTTTTCCGGTCTCTAAGTTTTATACAATGTTCTGTCAGCTGTAAGATTAGGAATTCCCATGACCTTTTACTTTGACCTACAGCTTGTGAACACTGGAGAATAGCTGTAAATAAGCAAGATCTTCAATTCTGAGGGTAATGCAATCCCTTTAGTGTATTGACAGTCATGAGAACTTAGAAATAAGGTCAAAATGCATAGAAACACCATTGCACTGGGTTGTTTGTGGAAAAAAATAAAAATTCTGCTTTTCTACGACAGTTTGCCACAAAAGAAATATTTGTTTTGACAAATAGTGCTTGTATACATTCTTTAAGGTTAAATAGTGCTTTGGGAGTAACCCAATGAATCATCTCTGAAAATGTTCAAAAAGGTTTTTTGAATTGCAAACCTGATTTAATTATTTAAAATGGACTTAACAGAGCATTTATTAAAACAGTTGTGTGTCTCTGAATCGGGGCCCAAGGCCAAAGAAGTGATTGGCTATAACATTTTGCAACTGATTCTGTATTGTTTTTCATGTATGTGATTGCATATCAGATCTTAGTGTGCTGGTGTCAGATAAACAACTTCAATTTCTGTGGTCTGCTGAACCAGTTGACAAAATGGTCTAGCAGTCAGGTACCCAATGCGGCTATTTATTGGCCACTCTGGACTGGAGCTAACATATTCAGGTGGTGTTACTGTCAGTAATGATTTTGCAAAAACAGACAGGCAGTCCTTCAGCACTCAGTAGAGTCATTCCAGCTCAAGTGTACCAAATGTGTTGCTGATGATTGAGTTCAGAGATTACTGCAGTGAATTCTGAGTTGTACTTGTAAACTCTTAACTAATACAGGTTGTCATGGAGTAGTCTATTCTCTGGGATTCTGTGTAACATGTTTGCTCAAAACGTCGTCAAGCTAGAACATAGAGATATTTAAAACATGTACCAATTATACATTGATTGACTATAATCAGGAATTCAAGATGTAGTAAGCCAGGAGTCTCTTTTCATCCCTTATTTGTAACCAGTGGATTACAAACATTGATCACTATTTCTGTTGGTGGACATTTGCCAGTTCTAAAGACTTGGACGTCATGGTTTCAGTTTCAGTTTAAGACGTCAAGTAAGATAAATCTTGGCTTTACCCTTTTAACTAACAGCTAACTGCTCTCACCACTCCCTGAAGCTATCAAATCAAAGGAAAAGTATCACAGCTGTCTGTAAAGCTTAGACACAAGCAGGTGGAGTGAACCTTCCTCTAGGGTCATACATTGTGGGATTTAAAACTAGATTTCTGCTGCTCTGTGTGCCTTTTTGAGGAAAATCGCAGTCTCTTCAGTCTCATCTGATTTTGTAGAAAGGACACATTGTATAAATTGGAGCCTACAAAGAAATGATGAATGTTTCAACATTAGTGACCGCTGATTAACTTCAATATTGGTGTGCTGAGGAAGCTGTTTTTCAGCAAGAAGTGGTAGCTCTCTAATTAAAGACACATTGGTAATTTGAATGAATGTTATAGCTAACTTATTTGGTCAGTTTACCTCAAGCAATGGGAAATGCTATCCAATATATATTAATCACTAAAGAAATCCACATCTGTTTAGCTGAGATTAGAAACGGGCAATTGAGGTCACTGCTGTCATCCTGGTGTCGGCAGTATTGATAGATATGATCTAAACGGGTGGTTAGGTTTGCCCTCGGGGTGTCTTCTTTCTATTGAGCAGTAAAATATAGTTAGGAGTCAAGGGCATTTTGGGGTTAGGAAAATAAAACCCCAACACAGTGTTTACCAGAGACCTGCCGGTCAGTCTAGGGACTCTGTCAGTAAGAGATTACCAATTGGGATGAATTGTTTAGCAATGCTGAAACCACTAAACTTAATTCACTGTCTACTATTGATGACAAGAATAAGAGGCAAGTGAGTAAGTCTGTGTTGTCACCTACCAATCTTCTTCTTCTATATATTTTTGACTTAACAGATCTTTACAATGTCTCTTTGTAGTAGGGTGACATATACACACATATTGTAGCAATAAGCAGGTTTTAAGGGGGGGGGGGGCATGTATTTTGTTGTAAATAAACAAACAGGTCACAAATTTGTGCTTTACTTCAAATTGTCATGAACGCGACTTTACAGGACAAAACTACAACAACAATACTGAAATGAGCTGACATATTCAGTTGCCTCTAAATTAAATGTTTGACTTGTTTATTTTTGGTTTGGTAATTGTATTGAGTAGCAGTAGTATGTTTTTGTTTTTTTTTTGGTCACTATATCTTGACTCAAACTGCTCATACAGTGCGCTTCTGGGTCACATGTGTTACGAGGACCACTGCAGTGGAACAAGCCTGTGTAAACTACATAGATGATACCTATCTTCAGTGATCAAGCTGTGCTCCTCATTCGTACAACCGCTACCGACAGTGCTCTGTTCAACAATAATTATGTCCATTTGTAAACTAACAACTATTGATCTTTGCAGCAATTAGTGCTAATGCTGGGCATCTAATTGTAAATTTGTAACAGTGTGAAGCTCATTAGTGAGTCGAAATGTGTGTCTGTACTGCTTATCACATAGGCAGTCTTACAGGAACAAGATAGATAGAAAGTCCAATAAGAATAGTAACTCTTGTTTGTTGAAGTGTAGTCAAGTTTGTTGCCTATACCATTATTCAGACACTTGTCAAAGGGCTAAGAACGAAGCCTTTAAATCAAGAAGCATTTTCTTTCCTTGCATCAGGATAGCCGTCGCCTTGCAGTTTTCTGCAGATTGATTACCATTAGTTTTCCAGAATTCCGCACTAATATACTGTATTCACCTTCTGTGCATCAAATTGATAAAGGACTATAGGAAAGTCATGTTAATTGCAGATGGGTTTTCTGAACACATTTTCCTGGTCATTTTTCAGTTTATCATACCTTTTCCAGGTCTGTATTGTGTCTTTGCTGTTCTTTACAATAGTTAATCCCATGTGGGATTTATCAGTTTCCTAAACGTAATCATGTTTTTTATAGGCTTTTACTGCTTTAACATTGTACCATATACTGCAGTACATATATAAGCAATTGCACTGTTATTCCAAGGTCTGGTTATTTCTTTTTAATATGATTAGTGAATAAATCAGTCCAGATATATGTACTGCCTGTGTTTTAGTTCCTGAATCATCAATATACAGGTAAATCTAAATATACTGTGTACAAAGAATTATAAAACCTTGAGGTGTTTGTTCCCTATGTGTTTCAGTACAATAACTGTATTTTTTATTTTTTTGTTAATCAGGTAGGTGAGAACGCTAAGAAGGACTTAAAAGATGGACTTGCACTCTATAACACAGAGAACAATGTTGGGCTCAAAAATGCATGGAACATTATTCAGGCAGAGGTACGTTCATCCCCTAAACTGACTTGATCATTTTAATAGTAACGGATTCAGTCAAATTAAATTGTTATAAGTGTTATCGTTTTTTTTATTTGGACAATTTCAAGATGTATTAGTACATGTACAGATAGTAAATACATATTTATATTTTCCGGTAATGAAAATAAAATTAAAGAAAGGAGTCTCCTGGAGTACCATGCTAGCTATGTCATCCAATGACCAAGTCATATGGATCAAACATATATTCATATATTACACAGCAGTGACCCCTTGTGGTTTCAGATACTTCCAGTCATTTAGCTGTCTGAAAGTATTCTTTGTTACTGACTCCTATTATAAAATTATAAAATTAGGTATGTCCTCCTATCTCAGCCTCTAGACTTGTGTGTAAACATTTTGCACAAATCTGAAGGATATATTTTGCTACTCATCTTAACTGTATCAACTTTCAACTGCTGTGTACTGAAAGACTGTTCTTCAACCCCTGTCAACTCAGTCCGCTCTGGGCCACACTGAGCTTGATGTTTTCCCAGCATGTTTGTCAGACTGAATGTAATTGTGTTTTCAATGCCTTCCCAGTGGAAATGCTGTGGGGTGACTGGCTATGCTGACTGGTATGAGGCGCTGAAGGACACAGTGGTTCCAGACCGCTGCTGTCAGGAGCATTACCAGGACTGCGGGCGTAATTCCACCAACCTGTTCTGGCAAAGGGTAAACACAGTCTCAAAACAGGCATCTTGCTGTTGTTTTTTCTCTCAATCCTCCTTCACTCTAATGAAACAGCATGAGCCATTCAAACACTAAGTCAATGTATTCTTGGTAACAACTGATATTTTTTAAGCTATGTAATAGGAATCCAATTTATTGGGGATTGGAAAAATACTTTTTATACAGTACCCAAACCGGCCTATTCATTTACCTTGATGTACATGACAAAATCCTTATTTTATTGTCATTGATATACAGTAGTGTGTGTGTGTATGTATGTCTGTATGTATGTATGTATGTATGTATATATATATACATATAGTAGTATATAGTATACTATATAGTAGAGTGTGTGTGTGTGTGTGTATATATATACACACACATAGAGTAATGAATCATATGTTAAATTCCTTGTGTCTCTCTCTTTGTTGCAGGGTTGTTATGAAAAAGTTGAAGAGTGGCTGGATGATAGCAAACATGTCCTCGGCACCATTGGGATGTGCATCTTGGTAATACAGGTAAATGCACTATTATGATATATAATGGCAAAGGCGGGTTTCTTTAGATGTTAGTAGCTCCATACCTCATACAATAAGTGCCAAAAGTGCAAGGTGGAAGATGATAGAGAATGGAAAAGTTGGGACAGGTAATAGTTCAATTGCATGTAAGACACAATTAAATAGTTGTTACTAAATATCCAGCCTATACCTGATAGCATTGTGTAACAGTAATATATATCCAATTAATATTGTAACCCTAATATAATTGTAACATTATTTAGGGACCTTTGTTCTAAGGTCAATACTGTGATTAATGCGCTCTCTTTATTTCTTCTAGATTCTGGGCATGGCCTTTTCCATGACTCTCTTCCAACAGATCCACAGAACTGGTAAAAAGTATGATGCCTAGCACCACTCCACGCACACGTGCACACACACATACCCAAGAAACATCCACCCTTATCTGCATAAACTCTTGAGAAGAACCAAGTTTAACACACACACACACACACACACACACACACACCCCACCCCACCCCGCCGACCACCTCTGCACCACAACCAGTCCTAACCAGGCACCAAACAATCCCTGGACTGCACAGATGTTGACTTGATTTCTCTTCTTTCATTTGCATTTGCTGTTTATTTGCCAAAGAATGGAAATGAGATGGGAAAACACAGAGAAAGAGCATCAGCTTGAGAAGCGAGCGTGGCACCGCGTGGCTGCCACTCTCTGTCTTTGTTGTTCTTTTGTCTCACTAACAATTTCCAGGAAATACAACACAAAACAGAAAATTGTAGTTGCATTGCTTTACTAATACATTTTGGAACTGCAGTGGAAAGGGAAAACAAGCCTGTAAAAAGAACATTGTAAGGCCCCTGAAGTTTCTGGACTGTTTTGTTAAAAGACTGGTGGAGACCCAATCCCCCCCAATTAACATCCAGAGAGTAATAATGGGCCACTTAGTGTGTGTTTACCTACAGTTTTATTTTCTGCTTGATGGGTAACTTTGTATTTTACAGAGGTAGATTTTTTTGGGTATAATCTTCAGTATTTTCTTTTTTAAGCAGTTCTGCTTCTTTCAACTATAAAATCTACCAATGTGTGTATTTCTTTTGTTTGTTTTGAACATTGCAAGTCACAGGACTGATGATACCGATGAGTAAAAAAAAGAAAAGAGCAGCAGCAGCAGGTCACCGATACCCCAGGTGTCTGGTTTTTAGGAGTATGTCTCAACCTGGCTCTGCAATCAGAAGAGCTCACTTTTGAGAGTGTTCATTCTGCATAATACTAAGGAAACCTTTACAGTAGATTGTGAAAGATTAGCATTCATCTGTGTAACATTTCTCTGGATATATGTTTGTATGATTCCTCTTCATTAGGTCCTTTCCATTAACAGGGGGAGAAACCATAACTTCTAATCCTCGCTCCTTGCCACACTGCAGTGCAAGCACAGTGTTTTAATCTACATTATAGAGCTACGACCTCCTCAAAACACTAACCCATTTTGAGTTAGCTAGTCAAAGATGAAGTACATTTTATATTACCCTTGTGACATCTATGTTTATGTATTAAATTTCATTAATTATCCGACCATCAAGTTTTTATCTGATACAAAATATTAAGGATTAAAATATGGTAGAATGAAGAAATAGTGACCCCACTTCCTCCTCCTGGGTTGATAGTCCTTGGCATTGCAATGCCTTCCGTGTGGATTTGGCAGTCAAGCCACATTAAAAGCCACTGGGTAGGGAAAAGAAGGGCTGAAATCCAGCTGGTCCAGCAAGATTGCCAGTCAGGGTTGTAAAGCTGGGCTGTATTTTGCACACTTTGGCTTTTCAAAGTTTGATTTGGTCTTTAAGTTGTTGTTTTGTTTTTTTTATTTTATTCCGGGCCTGTCTGTAAAACAAATACCACAACACTTGTGCACATTTCCACAGACATTCCTGCTAGAAATCTTGAACATATACCTCTAGTTTGAATGCTGCTTTTATTTCTAGACCCCCTTTTGGTTCAGTCACAGAAGGAGGTTGTTTTCTTACTTTTTGCTGCTTTGAGAGGAAAGGAACAAAACAAGAGAAACAATACACAAAATGCAACAAGTAGTCCTGCTTCTGTATCTCTTAACCATTTGGAAGCATCTTAAGACAGTTTGGCATGAATTTGTAATTGCAATGACCCTTGCAGAAATGTTTCAAATACTCTGTTGGTGTATCACTATAAATATCTTGGTAGTACCCAAAGGCCACCCTAGGAGAACCTAAAGCAGTCCACAGTGTTACCAGCAGCACAGTGGATACCAGTGGAATAACAGCATTAGAGCATTGTACTCTAATTGACTACCAGCTTGTTATGGTTAATGCAACTTAGATATCACTGTGGTACCATTCTATCAATGGTCCATACTATTGCTTGAATTCCCACTCAAAATCAGACCACAGTTTCATTCTCAGGCAGTTCAGAAAATGTATTGCCTGTTCACCCAGTATCTACTTTTCTTGCATTTTGTGTATGAGGTCAGATGTTGTGGTTGAAAATTGGGAGGTGGTTTACTTTCAGAATGAGGGAATTGGGACCAGAAGTGTCTTTAGTTCAAGGGGTCGTCCACAGAAAATCAAAGAAAAAAAACAAGAACTCTGGATGATGAAAAAACGAACGGACACTAAGCATGTTTTGCTGCTACATGGAAAGTAAATGGAAAGTCTGTAAGTCTAAAGTTTTAAGAAAGACAGAGTTGAAAACAAAGGTGTTCAGACAGATACTGTATTTAAACCCTGTGGCGAATGTTTTACACCCTTTAGGCTAATGTTGCTGGGATCCATGACAATGTCCATTGATACAAAACATTAAAATGAGTAGAAATTCGTACATGTCCCTTCTTTAAAAACACTGTGGTACTTTGTGGCAGTAGAGCTAGAACTCTTCTGTGGTTGGCCTTTTGCACAGCTGTGGTATACAAGCTAGCACCTGCCTGTGACCTCTGTGTCGATTTAAATGTAGTTGTATCTTCAATAACCAAAAGATTGAGTTCTGGATTGCATCAACACTTGGTGCTAAAGAGATCTCACAGTTTGAGCAGACACTTAGTAATTGAGTGGAGGCTGCAGATTGCAAGCAACAGTGAAAGTCAAAGCTAACCAGTCCTGATGTTCAGGTAGACTGTAATCATCTTGTTATGAAGTGTGCTGCTTAATGCACAGATTCTAAATGGCATATTCAGTTTTCGACTTGCAAAGGAGGTAGCATTCTTCACCTAAGCAACATATTCTATTGTACATTCTTTGGATTTTGGTAATCGTTGCAAGATATTATAGCATGCGGGGTTTTTAAAGGAAAAGAAAAAGAAAACCATAACAATATTATAGTATTTTACAAGTGCTAACTTTTGCAAATAGCATTTGAGTGTGTGTGTGTGTGTGTGTGTGTGTAAATAAATATATATATATATATATATATATATATATATATATACACACACACACACACACACACACACACACACACACACACACACACACACATATACAGTGCCTATAGAAAGTGTTCACCCCCTTGAACTTTTTTCACATTTTGTTGTGTCAGTGCCTCAGAGTTTCATGCATTTAAATGAGGATTTTTTTCCACTTATCTACACACCATACTCCACACTGTTAAGGGGAAAAAAGTTTTTATTAAGAAAATATATATATATAAAAATACAAAATTGAAAGATCATATTTTGATAAGTCTCATACTTGGTGGAAGCACCTTTGGCGGCTGCGAGTCTGTTGGGATAGGTCTCTACCAACTTTGCACACCTAGATTTGACAATATTTGACCATTCTTTACAAAACTGTTCAAGCTCTGTCAAGTTCCTTGCAGAGCGTTGATGGACAGCAATCTTCAAGTCATGCCATAAATTGCCGATTGGATTTAGGTCAGGGCTCAGACTGGACCACTCAAGGACATTTACCTTTTTGTTCCTTAGCCACTCCAGTATAGCTTTGTCTGTGTGCTTTGGGTCGTTGTCATGCTGAAAGGTGAACTTCCGTCCCAGGTTCAGCTTTCTTGTAGAGGGCAGCAGGTTTTCCTCAAGGACTTCTCTGTACTTTGCTCCATTCATTTTCTCTTCTGTCCTAACATGATGCTGCCATCACCATGCTTCACAGTAGGGATGGTGTTCTTTGGGTGATGCACTGTATTGGGTTTGCGCCAAACATAATACTTTGCATTTAGGCCAAAAAATTTCATTTTGGTTTTGTCAGACCACGAAACTTTTTGCCACATGGCTACAGAATCTCCTAAGTGTTTTTTTACATACTTCAAATGGGATTCAAGGTGGGCTTTCTTGAGTAATGGCTTCCTTCTTGCCACCCTACCATACGGGCCAGATTTGTGGAGTGCTTGGGATATTGTTGTCACATGTACACTTTGACCAGTCTTGACCATAAAAGCCTGTAGCTCTTGCAAAGTTGCCATTGGCCTCTTGGTAGCCTCTTTGATCAGTCTACTTCTTGCTTGGTCATCCAGTTTGGAGGGACGGCCTGATCTAGGCAGGGTCTTGGTGGTGCCATACACCTTCGACTTCGTCTTGACCGTGCTCCAAGGGATATTCAATGCCTTTGATATTTTTTTTATACCCATCCCCTGATCTGTGCCTTTCAACAACTTTGCTTTGAAATGCACTACCCAGTAGAGGGAACCTACAGGAACTGCTGAATTGATCTTGAAATCACGTGAATCACTGCAATTTAACACAGGTGGAGGCCACTTAACTTGGTGTGTGATTTTGAAGGCGACTGGTTACGCCTGAGCTAATTTAGGACTGCTATTACAAAGGGGGTAGACACTTATCCAACCAAGCTATTTCAGTTTTTATTTTTAATTAATTTTCTACAAATTTCAAGGCAATTTCAAGGCAACAAAAGGAACATTTTGAAAGGGGGTGTAGACTTTCTATAGCAATATATATATATATATATATATATATATATATATATATATATATATATATATATATATATATATATATATATATATATTAGATAGATAGATAGATAGATAGATATATAGATATATATATATATATATATATATATATATACACACACACACACACAAACACATGATTGTGACTTAATTTAGATAAGGTAAGTCTTTTATGTGTACTTAGCAAAGACTTTCTTTTTTTTTTTTGTAAACCTGAGTTTGGATGCACTAAACTGGTACATTGTTTGTAAATCTAAGGTTTGAAATGAGTATGCCAGAAGTAACTGAAGAAGGCTAAGCGTTCCAAATGATGTCAAGCAGCCTTAATTATCTACTAAAAATATCTGTTACAATTTTAAGCTTTAAGTAAACAGCTCCTTCCATGCATACCAATTTTAAACCTTGGATGTTTTACCAGATATTTTAGTTATGGGTGGATACTTGTAATAATGAATCTATTGTAAACTATATGTTTTAGGTTTCCAAATACCCACTGTCCTCCATAGGATTGTGTTAGTGGTCTGTTCGGAGTGCATTTTATTTACATTGTGCTTCAGTCTAGCACAGCTATTACAGGATCAGATCTGATTCTAGTCATCATTTCAATTAGGTGCTGTTAATCCTTATATATTTCTACCAAATTGTTCCTACGTTATTGTTAAACCAAAAATAAATGTGTAAGTGTGTACGTGCATTTGTGTATGCTCTGATAGATCTATATTTGAAATAGACCGATTTCATCTTTTTCCATATACAATAGTATAGTATACTAAACCAGGGTAATATTAAACAACTTGCTTGGGTAGATATTTGCACACTGTGTTGAAAGTTTGTAGTCTATTCTCCTTTTTCAAAACTCTTACAAACCTTAGAGACATTTACAGGTATGACTGGAAAGAAAGGGAATACGCTTTTAAAATAACTTCATCCAGATTTAGATGGATTTTCTCATACAGGATTTAAAATAAATAAATAATATTATCACCAAAGACAAATGTGTAAGAGAGATTTTACTGATATATGCTTTATTATTATTATTATTATTATTATTATTATTATTATTATTATTGAACCAGCAACAAAACTTTTTCAGGCAGATCTTTTTTTCCACCATACCGCAACATAAAATATAATCATGATTGTGATACAAAATGAAGATGGATGCATACATTTGTATATGCAGACATTCTTAAATTTGTCCAACCACAAATTTTCTTTTTAAAATTGTCTTTAAAACCATGCTGTCAGATTAAATTTGGCAAGTACAGCGTTTTATGACAGACCTAACGAAAGAAAGCAGTATTATTTGTATTTGTGTTATCTTGCATATTGTTTTGTAGATGAAATGCACTCTGAACTTCTCTGTAAGAGGTGATGCAGTAAGTATTTTTAAAGGAAAGTGTCAAGTTATAAAAACCCAATATACATTCATGCCTTTTGAGTGAAGTTTTTTTTTTTTTTTTTTTTTTTTTTTATGCTTTTTGTTACAGTTGTTGACTACATTTTAAATAAAACTATATAGTAAATGGTATTTAATCATGCATAACCAGCAATGACATTTCAATTTGTGACTGTGTAACTTGGATCTTAGGCTCTCTTACATAGGACTGCAGATAACATGGTTACTGTATAAAATAAATAAACACCAGCGAATGGCAGTCAGACATGCTGTTCAATTTTTCATTTAAGAGTGGAACCACAGAGGATTGCAGTTTTCTTACAATGTGAAAAATAAGAGAGAGCTTTCTACTGAAATTAGGAAAGAAATGATATCACGGCATTAAGTTTGCTTAGTATTTGTACCATTTGAAATACACGCAGGAATAGTTTTGTACCAACTGATACATGGCTTAGATAAACTTGGAACTGTTTTGTGTGTTAGATAATAATAGAGTTTAATGTGCCATTCCATCCAGGTTTTGTTCACACCACTGTTCCTTCTATGCAAAATACCTACTTTAGCCTTTGTACAGATTATTTTGTATTAGTATTATGTACTGAAATAAAGTGAATCGAAACAACGGTTTGGCCTGTTTTGTCTTTTACTATACACACGTGAATAGGTTATTACTACCTAATGCCTGGTTTACCTGCGCAGGGAGGTAAGTATTCTCATTCTTGTCAAATCTACTTGTGAAGGATATAGAAGCACTTCTGGTATCAATTTCATGCCTTTACTGTAGTAATTCACAGAACTGGTTGGTACATTACATTGCGTCCCACTCAAGCATGCCTTAAACCAGATTACTACCCATGGCCATTGATTCCTTAGTTGGTCTGTACAAAATAAATGATTGGGAAAGTCAACAGCAATTTTGAATCAAGACAAAAGATGGCGATATAAACCGTGTGACTCACACTGTATAGAAAGGCTTGGCAGTGCTCTCTCCTGGAAGCTAGGCTAGATGAGCCAAAGAGTATTTTTAGAAGTAAGAGCCAGCGCCATCTAGTGATCAGCTGATTATTAATTGGTGTGTTTCTGTGATAAATTACCTTGTAGTCTACTATCAATGCATATTTTCCAGTATTTTGTGTATGTAAGTGCTCTCTAAGTCTTTAGAATTGAAAGTGTAATTGAATACTGAAATGCTGTTGAGCAGTCAAGCTGCTTTAGTTTAACTGGATTTGTATGGTTTCAACAACAGCAAACATTATCAGATTTTCAGATGACAGACCTGGCTGTGCCATTTGCTTTTAGCAATGCATAATTACATCGCCACATGACAAATGGGACATTCCATTAAACTAGTATGTATTTTATAAGTCAAGATGTGTGGGGATTGTTCTATCCTATCAGTCAGAAATGTGATCACTGCAATGTCTTGGGCTTGCCAGTAGTCTGATATTGGTGACTTATTCAATGTAACAAACAGAATGGCCTCACAGGATAGTGCTTGTGAAAGGCAGTGTTATCTGTGTGTTTCCTTGGTCTGGGATTTCATCTCATCAGTGTCGTTTGAAGACAAGGGACCCAATGAATGATTGTCATACCTGACAGCAATATTCCGTGTTCGTTGGTAAAAGTAAGTCTGTAAAATCTAGTAGAAATTCAAATGCATATATGCTGGCTTACATTTTTCTTAATGGACTGTTTTAAAAAATGCCTCTTTATCTAAGTGTATGTTTCCAAATTTAAGGGACTTTCAATATGAAGCAAAATGTAATCATTTTTTTAAAACTTGTAAGTCAAAGCACCCTTGTGTGGCCTCCACATAGCCTTCTGAATCATGTCTAAAATCTATGTCTAGTATACTGGTATCCCATTACCCTGATCCCCTGGAGCACTCTGCCCCTAGTGGATATAAGAAATATCACATATATTCTATGTGGCAGTTCTTGCTGATGTTTCTTATATCCACTCATAGATGTACTGGGGGTTACACTCTGAGATGTGGGAGTTACACTCTGAAATGTACTGGTGGTTACACTCTGGCCACAATTTTAAATTGTAAAAAGTCAGACAGATAATGAAAATCATAAAAGAAGACAAAGTGCATATATTGCATATTTTATTTATCTTAATAATTATATTAGTCATGTCACATGGTAGAGTAGTCCAGTGACAAAACAATATATTTTATCTGGACTCTTCTAAACCCCACTTGCCTCTCTGCTGTAGTTAAAGGACAGCAGCTGGTGTCACAGAGCTTCACCCATTTAGTTGTACTGAAGCCAGAGATAGTTTGTGTGCAATTTGATCCAGGGTATACAGAGTGCGGGGCAGTTCACTCACTAGCATAGCAATCAAATAATATAACTGCTAGCTCGTCACATTTTAGTCCAAAACACACATTGAAAGGGTTTCTCTTTTTTTCATCAATGTATATTTGTTTTCTTTTTAAACAGCATTTTGTTTTGCATCTTTATCTGATTAACTTGCAGCCTTTATGCCCAGCGCAATGGACAGAGAAGTCAGTTTGAATCGAGCTGACACTTTTTCTTTCATCAATCCTTGGATTAGGTATTTCCTGTTTATTTTCAGTCTCTTATTCTGGGTAAGTGTTTTTTTTTTTTTTTAAAGGGGTTTTTATTGAATACAGTAGCCTGATGTTTTGGTATATGTTGGTTTGATATCTTGTTTAGGTTTATTTTTCAAGCATTCGGAACCAATAAACATTATTAATCATTATTAATTATATTTACTAAACTTACTGACATTTAATTGATATATCTTAATGATTTTGTTTTTTATATCGTCAACAAAAAAGCTACTGGAGATGTGTACGACTTGCTGTGTTCTAAGAAAGCCTGGTACACTAGGTCAATAAAAAACTGTTGTCAGCCATCCTTTCTTAATAGCAATATTTGGAAACTCAAAATCAATACACACAGCCAGGTGCTTGACAGTGCATGGTGGTTGGCATTTGCTGTGACAGATGGAGGATAGGAGGAGCCAGAAAAAAATATGAGAATCATTAATCAGCTTTTCATCTTCCGATCATAATACAAACAGAGAACAGGTGTTTCTTGCAGGTATTAAAATTGATGTAACTTATCATATTTGACATTCCTCTTGATGATAAATACTCTACATATGCCAATGAATAATGAGAAAGTTATTTGTAAAACGTAAATAAAAGTGTAAAACATCCATACACAATTAATTTCTTTCAACCTTAACAACAGTCATGTAAAAACACTGTCACCACCCCCCTCCCCCAAAAAAAGACTAACATAAGATTAAAATCAAACTTAATTAAAATGTATTCAATTCAATCCAAATTATGGTTTTGCCAGAACATTTCTCTCAAAGATTCTAGAATTCTGACTGACCCCTATCAGCAAGGGGACAGTGGCTCAATCACTGAGCTGGTAAGGAGTAAAAATTTCCCTCTAGGATTGGTCAGAGACAACCTGAGGTCACCTGCTCACTCAGCCTTCCAATGACCTCATGAATAAACTATTTTGTGTCTGTGGAAGACTAGTGCAATAGCAAACCGCTTTTGTTTGTTGATTTCAGCCGGGTGTTGAAATAGTATACAGGATATTCCTGTGCTTTTGTTCGATTCTGTGTGACTCAGTGATTTTTTTCAGAATGACATGATTAGTTAGGACAGGAGAATGAGGGTTGCAAAGCTACAGTGTATGCCACCACCCCTCACAGCTTGCCCCCTATTACTTCTGTAAAAGAGTAAAACAATAATATAAATCAAAACAATCATTTAACTGCACCTATATTCAACTTGATTGTTTCTTTTAATAACACTGAAGTTGGAAAACTAAAGAAAGAAAATGCCATGCAGGAAACAGTTAGCAGTTGTTTGAATGTGCAAATCAATCAATATGCCTCTGCTTGAACTGAAGGTGGCCATGGTTTTTTTTTGCTTCAAGTTAAAGTGTGTTTTGCCAGTCCGTTATAAGAGAATATTTTGGATATGCAACAGAAGGCCACACTGTTCCCAAAATAGCACTCTATGAATAGAACTGGAGCATCTGTGTGGGGAAGGATACCAGATATCAAATGTATGTATACGAGATCAATGTATTCCTAAAGGTATAGAGTGAGGTTCTGAGGATGGTAGTAGACTTTATATTTGCTAAATGAACAGACTTCTTAAGGTTAAGTCATCCCTCACAAAAAACAAGTGTCACAACACCCAAGAAGTACCTCTTACCAGATAGCAAATACCCACTTCTGTCTTAATGTACTACTGTCGAATTGTGGATGACCTCTGGACTTGTCCCTCAATCCACAAGACTTTCATCAATCTGCCAGAAGATTATAAGCATGAAAATAGTCTTGCTGATTAGGAGAATCACGTTTTTTGAGAACTATAAGTATGATGATCTTTGTTTTGTTTTTGTTTTCGTTCCCAGGTGTTTTCCTTATTAATAATTGCAATAGGAGTTTACGCCAAGGTTGAGAAAGCCACAGGTATGATAAACATGAAGAGATTATGGTCTGACTCTCTTAAGTGTGTAGACAAGGTCAGTTACAGATTACAGGAACTCTCAGCACAATGTAGCTTTGCAAAAAGACTACTCTAGATAACTCATTAAATATTTTAAACATCTTAAACAGAAAAATGATACAATTTGAGCACAGATCATACTATAGGTTACACTGTGCCTCTCTGTTATACATCATATGCAGATATATATCATAATGGCATCAGCCCAGTACATGCATTCAGATATCTGTCACATTCATTTATCCAGACCTTAAACCTGCAATAGAGGGTGGTGAAAATCGCAGGATATTAGCTTACATTACTGATCTGCTGTTTTGAATGGAGAAATCTTATAGCGGTCTGCCATGTTGAAAGAGAATATTCTTGCAAATAAGATTTAAATGGCTTTCTACTAAGCTCTTAACTTTAATATATTTATACACTGTATTTATAATATTTATACACACAGTACACCACTCCCCTTTTTTGTCATGTTTTCTTTTTTGTGTCGGAGTATTTAATCATGTTTTTTTTTTTTTTTTTTTTTTTTTTTTTTGTAGCTTATTTAATGGATGTTTAATTGTCTTATCTTTCAGACACTGTCAGAGACACATTTCTGATTGACCCCGCTATCATTCTGATAGTCGTGGGAGTTGTTATGTTCTTTATCACATTCTGTGGATGTATTGGAGCTTTGAGAGAAAATATTAAACTCCTTAAAGCTGTGAGTTGAATCTTGATTGTACGTCTGTTTTGGTGTTGTGTAGTATGAAATGGGCATGTATAATTTCTAAACACTTAATCAAAAAGTGTACAGTAAAACCTAAAAACAAAGGCAAGCTGACCAGCGCTTTGGTTACTTTGCAAACTTTAGTGCTTTGTCTTTATAACTCCAGGTAAAGAAAATGAATAATGTATAGTTAATAATTGGCACATTAGAATGCATTGTTACATTACTGAGCTGTTTTGTATATATGCCCTAGAGCAATTAGATATACATTAAGGTAATTTACTGAAAGTTATTTGTAATAAGTATTAGCATTGGGAATTATACAAACATATTACAGTAGGCTTTATATATACAGTGCCTTGCAAAAGTATTCAGACCCCTGACCAATTCTCTCATATTACCGAATTACAAATGGTACATTTTTGATATGTTTGATATTTTATTTTTAAACACTGAAACTCAAAATCAATTATTGTAAGGTGACATTGGTTTTATGTTGGGAAATATTAAAAAAATAAAAAATAAAAAACTGAAATATCTTGCTTGCATAAGTATTCAACCCCTGTGCTGTGGACGCTCCCAGTTTGCACCGATGAAAGAAATTGTCCTAACGAGGACACAGTTATCTTACCATTGGTCTCCACCTGTCAACCATTAAAGTTGCTGTCACATTTTCTGGATAAAAACCCCACTGTTGAAGGATCATTGGTAAGGCTGTGAATCTGAATGGTAAATGAAGACCAAAGAGCAATCTGCAGAAGTTAGAGGTAAAGAAATATAAATGCATAGATTAGGGAAACGGTACAAAATAATATCCAAGTGTTTGGATATCCCAGTGAGCACAGTTGGATCTATAATTAGGAAGTGGAAGCTGCATCACACCACCCAGGCACTGCCAAGAAAAGGCCGTCCCTCAAAACTCAGCACTCAAACAAGGAGGAGACTTGTTAGAGAAGCCATGCACCAGTCAACCATATCAAGAGCTCTGCATAACACTGGCCTGTATGGGAAGGTGGCAAGAAAGAAGCCGTTACTCAAAAAGTACCATCTGAAAGCACGTCTGGAGTTTGCCAGAAAGCATGAGAGTGACCCAGCTGCGAAAAAACTGAAGTTTGGGAGGAAATTCACCTTTCAGCAGGACAATGATCCCAAGCACAAGGCCAAAGCAACATTGGAGTGGCTCAAGAACAAAAAGGTGAATGTCCTACAGTGGCCGAGTCAGCCCTGATCCCAATCCCATTGAGAATCTGTGGCACTATTTGAAAATTGTGGTCCACAAGTGTCGTCCAACCAACATGAACAACCTGGAGCAAATCTGCCAAGAAGAATGGGCCAAAATCACTCCGACACTGTGTGCAAAGCTGGTACATACTTACCCCAAAAGACTTAAAGCTGTTATTGCAGCAAAAGGTGGCTCTACCAAATATTAATGTGTGGGGGTTGAATACTTATGCAAGCAAGATATTTCAGTTTTTTATTTTTCTTAAAAATATTTCCCAACATAAAACCATTGTCACCTTACAATAATTGATTTTGAGTTTAAGTGTTTTAAAATAAAATATCGAACAGAACTAAATTTCAATGTACCATTTATAATTCAGTAATATGAGAGAATTGGTCAGGGGTCTGAATACTTTTGCAAGGCACTATATATATATATATATATATATATATATATATATATATATATATATATATATATATATATATAAAGTATATTTATATCCTGAGCCATTCTAAAAAAAAAAAAAAAAAAAAAAAAAAAAAAGGCATAATACCACAGTAGTGATGTCAAAAACTGGTATTTCCTCTAGAGGAAAATATACTTGAACTTTGACCCATTCGACTACAAGACCATTTTCATTTTGAACACAAAATGTTTCGTTTTCAGTCATTCGACAACACCCACAGTACAGAAATGTTCATTAATGCTCAACAAAATGAGAATACGTTAAAAAAAAATTAAAGCTTAAGAGAAACTGGAGAAATGGATAACAACATAGTCTGTACAGCACTAAAACACCATGTTTTAAAAAACCGATCTGTACTGCTGAACCTCGTCTTCTTTAATATTAGCATCACAAGGGTATCCATGAATTATAAAAAAAAAAAAAATAGATGGGCCTCTTCAGTGAGTTACAGGAAAACAATTCCATCTCGGGTGATGGATGAAATAATTTTCCTGTAACTCACTGAAGCCCATCTATATATATATATATATATATATATATATATATATATATATATATATATATAATATATTGTAGTGGGGTGAAGAGACGTAAAAGACTTCCTGGATGGCAAGGCAAGCAAACTGGGAACTTTCTTTAGCCTTCACATTATTTTATTAGCTATGATTACTTTAACAGAAAGAAACAAAAATAAATAGGTTGAGATTTTCTAGTAAAATGTCAGTTATAGTCTTTTTGTTTGTGAGTGTTGTTTTGCTTTGTGGAGCAGATTATTGTATTAATTGCATGTTGTGTAAATTTGTGATTGCTTTGGAAACGGTAGAATTTGGTTTAGGATGTTGAAGTAAAATGATCAGTTATATGTTCTGAGAAAAATCAGGTTGTTATTGATTTTCCTGTATTAAAATGATAATAAACACTGTTCATAGCTGGGTGATCAAAGTGAAACGACTGTCAACTTGCCTTTTTCTTAAATCTTTTGTTATCTTCAAATAAACTACCCTGCCCTTTGTCTCCACAGTTCTCACTGAGTTTAACTCTAGTATTTTTGACTCAGCTGGCCATTGCAGTGCTGGGATTTTTCTATTCTGAACAGGCAAGTCTTTGGGCCCAGTTTTCAAGCGAGTGGAAAGCATGCCCCCATTTCTCCTGAGAATAAATAGTTGCATCAATTCCGGTGTTATAAAACAACAGAGGCAGCTCAGTTATTGTTTTGAGTTTTGTTCTTGCTCATTTTTTAATCATTAAAACGTATTATTCCTGTCAGAAAAAAAATGTGGGCAAATTTGCAGTTGCTTAAAAAGATGGTATTTTATATTGTACATCCTTTGACTGAGTAACAAATATGTGAAACTCAAAGCATGGAACTCAGTTAACTTAAGTCAATCTTACAAACATGCTCAGGGAACTGCAAACACACACAGACAGCAGGCATTAAAATTCTGTATTCATTTTGAGTTTTTTGTTTGTTACGGTACTTTATTTTGTCCTCCTCAAGGGTAGCCACAGAATTAACCACATTATAAATATAACTCCCTGTCAAGAGTTTTTGATGTTTGGAAACTGATCACCTCTCTAGTGCCTGCCTGGCAAGCGGATCAGTGATTTCCTCTCCTGCATTTTGATGGATTAATTCAAACAGATTGATATACCCTGGGATTGTATTTAAATATAGTAACAGAGATAGTTAAACTAAAGATTTAACCAGGCCAAGCATCACAATTCTGTTTCATCATTTGTATCTTTTAATTAAAATGTTTTCAATTTTTCACTTGTATTTTTTTAGACCCGGGGCACTCTTGAGAAATTTGTCAAAAAAGCGATAATTCACTACAGAGACGATATTGACCTCCAAAACCTGATTGATTATATTCAAAAAGAGGTATTATGACTGTAATGTAATTTAATATTAATAAATGGTGTTATCACTAAAGACTCTCAGAAACATTTTACTACCTTTCATTAACACAGTGTAGCAGCATTTTAACAAGCATGGGGATATATCTAGACTAGCCAATCACTTGTCCTTTGGCATGTTATGTATGTGGATACTATCTGACTGTCTGCCGGTCCGAATGTCTTTCTGTAAATCATTTTAGAGTATTCCATATATCTAGAGAACAGCCTGGCCAACTGTGATCACTCTGTCATGTTGCTGAGTGTCATATTCCTGGTATCTATTCAGGCTGTCTGCCTGTGTACAATGATGTCACACCACAGTTCTGTAGTTTCTTGGCTTTTTTCTACTGTTAAAACTATTTTACTCCTCTCTGCAACTTTGCCTATAGAAGGTGGTCCTTTTACACGTAACACAAGATAAAATTATGGCACAATAAATTGACTTAATCTAAATTGATATAAGCCAATAAGCTCATAAGGGACTTGTCAAAATGGTGTCACATCAGCAATGTGTAGGAAAACCAGTTTTATAAAGCCTAGATACATACAGTACTTAATATCTATCAATACCCTCTATACTCATTAAAATACACATTTTCTTTTTTTGTTGCCTTCTAGTTTCTTTTCTTCTCTTTCCTCAGTTCAAGTGTTGCGGCTACAATAATTACAGTGACTGGTCTCGGAACCTGTACTTTAACTGCACCAAGGAGAACCCGAGCAGGGAGAGGTGTGCCGTTCCTTACTCCTGCTGCACTCCAGTACCGGGGGAGGTGACAAGACAACGCACCCATTTTCACATTCCATTAGGCTAATTATCTTTGAGTGGGCACCTCTCTATTGGTCTTTGTGTAGTGTTAACTGCAGATTCCAAAATTATACTGTCCCAGAATCAGATGAGACTAGATTTAAGAGACTGGTACTAGATCCTTGGAGCTATCTTGTGGCTAAATAGTCAACTCTCTATTTTCAGTCGTGACAAAATACGAACAGTTCTGGTTCTGGGACATTCTAAATGGATCAGTTAAGAGAGGCATGACAGTTTTCCTAATTAAGATTCTTATGGAGTCATTCAACCGCATTTTGGTTTTTAAACAAGTTACCTGAATTTACTAGTGCTTGCAAATGATATTGTAAGATAATACTGAAGTTTACATTCTGGTAAACTACAGTAGGTTTCATTACCCTGCAGGTTGTCATTAACACAATGTGTGGGTTTGGAGTGCAAAACCTGAACTACTTAGAAGCCACCAAGTCAATTTACCCACTGGGATGTGCTGACAAGACAGCTGGCTGGATCGAATCACACCTGCTGCTGGTGGGAGCACTGGCTCTCGGCCTCGCCCTTCCACAGGTACAGTGCTCTGCATTATATAATGACAGGTGTAGATCTACCAGTATTCAAGGTACTTAATGACAATGTAGAATAATGATCTTTCTTTACATAACATTGTTAATAATACATGCATATAGCACAGGACACGATTCACATTAATTTATTCACACAACAGACATTTTATACACAATTAAAATCACATATTTCATGAGAACAGTAATGCATTAAAACCAGTTACAGGGGGTTCCATTAAATGCTGAAAACGAAACACTTATAAAGATGCCTTGATTCAGTGATTTTTTCCCCCCAGTTGGAGCACGACAAGCAAATGAATGTTTGTAATTCACTTCTACATATGTGGAACATAGACGCTAAGACTTGTTGAGCGTAATCAGTAATTCTTACAACAGTATCTGATGGACACACAGAGTTAAACACAATTTGGTAGCAGTGACAATGTACTTACTGAAGCAATAGCAGTTAATAGGGCTACGTAAGAGCATTCTGTTTGAGGGCCTGTCTCTAAAATGAGAAGATGTTTTTAATGTTAGGTCTAAGGTTCAATCCTTTTTTTTCAGATTGCAGGAATCTTTCTCTCACAGATACTAATATCCCAAATAGAAGATGAAATTAGTTCTATTTTATAAGGAAAACTACCGATGGCTGAAAACTTGAAGCAGGAATGGAGGATCGCTGCAGATTAATGAAGTGAATGTATAGTGGAGTGATGGCAATCTGCTAATTAGTTATTTATATGGTAGCATGCACAACGCAAAATGATATTTCAGATTTTAATAGTGGTTTATTATTGGCATTATAGTCTACACCATTTTGCATATGTTGTCGTCCTTTTTTTCCCCAATTGCAGAGGAACAAAAAGTAATTCACAATCTTCAAAGAGCCAACTTCCAAACGTTTTGGTATGTTTAACATACCTCTGTCAAGGGGAAGTGTATTTGAAAACAAACATTGGAGGTATTTATAGTCTTCTGATGCCATGGTAACCATATGTTTATTTCTCTTTTAATCTAATGTCTTAGTGATGTCATTCATTATATAGCCATTATATGATGGAACGATCTACTGTTCCTTTCGATTTAAACCTTCAGGCATCATAGTATCTAGTCTGTTTATCCATTTATTTTCTTTTATTCTTCTGTATTGTACATTATCTAATTATGTTTTCTAAAACTACAAACTGGAGGTCACCCATGGTTGGCTGTTTCTGTAAAGTGGTGAACTATTGGTTTCTTTACTCTTGTATTTGATAATTTGCATACCTTCTCATGAAGTGTAAAGATTTGCTGCAATACAAGGTCATTTTTTCTCATTTTTGCAGAAATTGAATTTGCAGGATTTTATACAAAGTGAAAAAAGTTAATACAGCTTCCAGTCGCCTGGTTCTGACAGCTATGTGTGTTTAGATCTAACCCAGTCCATGCATCGCTGTGGCCATTCGGATGAGGCGATCTGTCAGAGGAGAGTTTGGTCTGAAAGCATCTCGTTCCACTAGCAGGCTTCTGCACATTAAAACAAGTTGCATTAATAATGGTTCAGTTCATGTAATGTAGAAAACTCAAACAGGAAAATGCAATGCAGTTCCGTTCACGTTGTTCTTGCGGGCGATTTATACCATCATGTTATTACCTTCAGGCAATAGCCTTTTGTAAAATCTGTAAAATAACCTTGCCCGTGGATAAACCTGAAGGTGCCTATGAAATGGACCCTTGTACACTTTCATTGGCATATGATGATATATTGAATATCAGCAGAACCAAAATGTAAAAGGGCTTAAAATTACAATACAAAACGTAACCCAGACGACATCAAAACAAAAATAAAAAAAATGCTGCACCTTCCGAAGTGGACTGCATT
This sequence comes from Polyodon spathula, assembly GCF_017654505.1. Classification (NCBI taxonomy): domain Eukaryota; kingdom Metazoa; phylum Chordata; class Actinopteri; order Acipenseriformes; family Polyodontidae; genus Polyodon; species Polyodon spathula. The sequence continues at coordinate 7,635,453 of NC_054540.1, forward strand.
ACTGCATCAGTTTTATTTTCCTACCAATAACTGTTCCATATTTATTGAACGAACAATCCTTTTTCATTTTTGTTGGATTTTGACTTTGAAATACCCTTATACAATCTTGACAGTGTGCCAGTGTTTTTGATGTCGAGCAACACACTTATCCTGGTCCCAATGAAAGGTCTCAGTTAAGTGTCATATAAAACTTTGTAGAGTATCTTTTTTCAACAACTATCTACGCAAAGCAGGTAACCATCTAAGTACTGGTAGCCTTCGTTCGCCCAACTAACCCAAGAGGGTCAACCATGATCAATTATGATCTAAGCTCATAACTGGATGAGAAGGTACCAACATAGAGCTAAAATGTCTGTATTAAAAAAAAAAAAAAAAAAAAATACTTGAGTATGCAAAAGTTAAATATTGTGCAAACCTTTAGCCATAGCTGTACATTAGTTGTACTGGAGTGTATATGTGAGTGAAGAGGGGTTTTTACCAACAGATCTGTCAAATCAAATTAAAAAGGAAGAAACATGAGATCTGACTCTCTGAGATGGCAGATAGTTCAGTTGCCCTATCAATATATAAAAGCAGGAGTGTGCACAAAGTTGAAAAAATACAATAAATAAAAGACATACAGTTATGCAGATACTAACCTGGCTAGTTTCTGGTGAGTTTTATCCTCAGATTTTAGAGCTGCATGAATTAACAGCTGATTGAAGATATCCCTCTAGGAAAGACAGAACAGATCTTGTAACAATAAGCCTGGTTTACTTGGTTATTTATTTTGCACTCACATGCAGTTACTCAATTACGGCAGGTTTTATGGACCACCTAACCTTAGGTATGGTGCAAATGAGAGTCTATGAAACCTGCCTATAATGTTTTTACATTGAAATAATCTTGTATGATATGTTATTTGTATGTATGCTGCTACTGTCTACTCCTAGGAACTGTTCGATAATGTCTTTGAACAATACATTCTGCTATAAATAAAATTACCCTATATATTAAATCAGCTTTTATTTCAAAAGAAAACACAATGAGTTTCAATAAAGCAACAGTATTTCTCCGCACTGAAAAAAAAGTATCTCAGTTTACTTCACTAGGTTATGCAGATTAGATTACAGTACAATATTAAATACACAATCACGACAATTTATGAAAAATATGCCTTTTGAATAGTTGATCAAACAGCATACTGTCACTACAAAGCAGAGGCATTCCTACTTTGGATTCTAAAACCTCATTTCCGGCTGTGTCCTGTACTCTATGGATTAAATGAGCTCTGTAAAAATCACAAATGTCACACACTGCAGGAATGATCCCTATTTCTGAATGGAGCAGTTACCTGTGCATCACTTCCTCCAATCCCCTTGATCTGGTACCGGATGGGGTGCAGCAGTTCTACAGTTCTGCTGTAGTTTCCATTGTCAAACTCCACCACAGCCTCACACATGGGGAGACCCAGGTCCTGGCCTAATGCATGCTGGTAGTTTTCTCCTGGAGCCCTGGTTAAAAAAATCAACACGGGCCTCAGCGATGGGGTAAAATGAATCAAGTGTTGCTTCTCTAAGTGGCATGTCCTCATTAAAACATGTATACAAGATCTGATATAGAAGGCAAACCCCCCCTCCCCCCTCCCCCCTCCCAAATATCAGCAATATCAAGCCAACCGCTGTAATCCTACTTTTTTTTATTCACCTACAGATTAGTCAATTTAAAAAGTGGCAGCAAAATTGATTCAGGCAGTTCTCCCCAACAGTACCCTCCTCTTGCCTTCTTGCTAGTTAGCCACTGACATTTGCCGTAGAAACAGTTACATATAATTCCATTGACTCCAACACATTTCATTACCTCAATATGTTTTAGGAATGACATCTAAACTGTTGTAGGAAAGTTAAGACTGTACATGTGTAAATTGTTTTATTTATTTTTCAATGAGAACGTGCAATATAATATAATTAACTATGGAGGTTAACTAAATATTGTTTTGGCACCCCAAGGTAAAAAGTTGCACCTAGTCAGTAATCTGCATTCCTTAGCAAACGCTATTTAACAGTTGTAAATTCTGGCATAAAATTAATTAAAAGTTTTCAAATAGTTTTCCTTATGCTTATTCCTTTTGCCAACACACTTTTAAAAAATCCTTATTTCTTTCTGCATCGTTGATCCTTTTCCATTAAAAGGTCACTCTAAACAATGATTTAATGCAAACTTGACATGTGAAATGTTTCCCTGTACTAATGAGTTTGCTTCAAGGTACTCTTGTTGTGCTGTACGATCTGCAGACGATGATCCAGCATGCTCGCTTACTTCACACGCTCCTGTAGAGACACCATCACCCGACCGGTAGTTTCCTCCTCCTTGGCTCCTAGTGATGACATCAGGAAGTGAAGATCGTTGAAAAGCAGAACGTGGTCCTCTGCATGCGACTTGGTGACCTTAACAACCTCCTTCCATCTGTCACCAACGTTCACACCTTGAAAACGCACAAATGCACATTCAAAAACTGCAGCAGTGTCCTTGTAACCTGCTGTTGTGCATATGGTATGAAAACCACATGGCACTGCACTGATTTCCAGATATCAAATACACAGTATGTTACAAGCACACATTTTCAGCTTTCACTTAGCACACATCTGACAAAGCTAAGGGGACGTACCAATTCAAAAACGGTGAACTGAAGTTTATACAATTTGAATATATTAAAAAATGATCAAATGTTTTTTTAATTCTCCAACTCTATGAACAGATAAATGTCTCCTCTTCCAAAAACAGGCAACAGATTTGAATGCGCAAGATGTCCCAGAAGTCCAGTGGCACCCCAAAGGGTATCAATTTGCTACCAATGCAGAATTACTGGCTGAGGGTTGCGACCGGTGCAGAAACACCATTTCTAGAATTTTCTTATCCAAAAAAAAATATATATACGAGGCAAAAAATAAAAAAAAAAAAAAAAAAAAAAAAAGCTTTTTTTTTTTTTTTTTTTTTTTTTTTTTTTAACCCTGAGCGGACTAGTCAGTCCCATAGGTATCTCGTCATCCAAAAAAAAAATATATTTTTCTGATCTTCAGAATAGAGCCATTGCCCACCTATACGAGGCAAAAGCTTTTTTTTTTTTTTTTTTTTTTTTTTTTTTACCAGCAGCCTGATTACAGTCAAGGTATCTCGTCATCCAAATGGATTTTCTGATCTTCAGAATAGTTACCCTCCATTTGGAGTCGGTAGAGCATTGAACAAGCATCCACCATATCCAGCATGGCTCCTGAGGACAGCAAACTCTGAGAAATCTGCAAAAATGGGCAGCTTCACTAGCAAAGTACATCCCCCATGAAAGATTGAACAATATCAGCAGAGCGCCTTGAAATAGCAGGTCACCATCACATAAGTCACACCTTCCCATCAGAATCAGAGAAGCTGATACCAATACCCCTAAAATAACCTGTAAAAGTAGGTAACAAAATACAGATTTAAAAAAAAAAAATGAGGCATTACCATGACCAGCTTGATCACAACCGGCTTAACTGTTAGGATATAGCTCACCATTATCCTATCAACAGATAAACTCACTGGGATTGCTGACGTTAGTGAATTTAAAAATTATAGCGCAGGACTAGTTTCATACTTACTTGGTTATCAAATATTGTTAAGGCAGCTTCATATTCACCCTGCAGAGATCAAGGAAACATCTTTACTTTCTACTTGTAATAACCAGACACTGCTTTTACTTAAAGAAGCATATAATTTATTATAATATTACGTAAAGAAGCATATCATTTGTTATAATATTTTGTTGAAATGGTCGTATGTTAGGAGTTTTTTAATACCATTCTATTTAGCAATGGCAACAGTTAAGTATCTTGATCTGAAGGATTTATCAAGCATTGCACTACAAGTGGATTCTCATTCAGTTCTATGAACAGGCAATGGAATGTGGGGTTGTTTCTGCTAAAGGAAGCTAAGGGTTGGGGCTCATATCCAAATCAAACAAGAAAGATTGTTGGAATGTCACACAGTGTTCTAGAACATTCACAGTCCACACAGAAAGGTGAACCTCAACTAACGTTTTAAAACTTGCTAGGATAGGGAACTCAATAACATGCCTTAAACCAAATTCCACTTTTAACACAAATTAGTAAGTGGAATTGAAAAATCTAGCCCCTTATATCTTGTCAGAATATACTGACTTTATTATACTGTTGCTACATACCTTTTCAATATGATATAGCGCCCAGTGCCAGTAGTTGTGACAAGCAAGCATATCACAGCCCTGTAAGGAAAAAACAAATGCAAACGATTATCATGTCTCATTTAAATATGAATTCCCTTATCCAGAACATTCATATGGACAGAAGTTTTATAACATTGGAAAAAACACATCTTGTCAAAATGTCATTTGAACATTGTATTTTCCAAAAGAGGGGCCAAATGTATACAGATATGTAAGATTAACCCAAAATACAAGACACTTCCATCATGAACATCATTCGAATCCCTCAGCTTCACTATTATAATAATGCAACATCATTCAGGTCGTAGCAGTTAGCATAGAAAGAACATTCAGAACTGGGTCTAATCCGAACTGGGTCTGTCAGTTTCAATACACTGTGGATGCACAGCAGTGTTATCAGTGTGTTCAGAATGAATTAATGGCAATGTACTTTATATTCTAAAACCACAAGGTGTCACTGTAGTCCAGTAAATGTCCACTCTCACTGGCAGACGCAAGGAACAGGAGTACCTGATCATTATATTTTACAGTCAACCTACTAGCACATTATATATATATATATATATATATATATATATATATATATATATATATATATTCAAATTATTGATCCAGAAAAACAGTGTGATCTTGTTTGCATAGGTGGTGTCCTCTAGGGGGCAGCAGATACAGATGGCAACTATAACCTCCTTTAAGGAAAACAAAACATGTTTAAAGAGCTTCAGAATACTTCTTCCGAGGATTTTTCATTTCGCAAAAAAAAGTGATGATAGCGCAGAGGATTCAAAATATGAAACCCCCAAGACCAAAGCCTGCAGCTGCCTTTCTGCAATCACTCACAGGTTTTTAAGCCATAACGTACACTTTCTTGCTCTTTTCATTTGCTCTTGCATTCCCTACTGTAGCTAAAGTCAACGAAGGTCATTCGTTAGGGTACCTGTACTCCAGGCTCAGGCCAGCCTGCAGTAAACTCACCTGAAATACCGGTTGCCGATACGAAAGCAACGATTTCAGTCAAGGGACTTACCTTCCAGTTGTTTTCAGTTTGCTCCATGAACTTCAAGCCCCTCTCCACCTCAGCCCTCATCTCATAGACGTGTGCGATGGAATGCACAGACCAGGCGTCGCCGGGGTTCAGAGCCAGACCCTGAGGGGAACGATAGAGGAAACTGAAGCACCAGGTTCATTCGTGACTCCCTTATTCTGAGTCCATGTATTATTTACAAATCGTATCAGTCCCGTATGGTATAGAATTTCAGTAATAATCTATCCAAAACCATTTCAAACAGAGTAAGAGGTCTAAAATACCAGAACAGCTGTTTCAGTTAATGTTAATTTTGATTAAAAGTGCAGTTTTTTTTACATATTGGGCATTTTTAATCTGTTAAAACATCAAGACGAACTACATTTTGAATGAGTTTTGTACAGTACTTTGCATTCAGTTTTCTACTCCCAAAGCACTTAATATAAATCAGTTAGCTTTTCCTGAGAAAGATAGTTTAGTGCTTTATTTTCCAACTGCTGATCAGGTTCTTCCAAAACAAAATCATAACTTCCAAACTGTATGGTAAGACTGAGGTGAGCGGCCAATACAGTGATCTTAAAGTAAAAGTTTTTCCTTCTCAACCAGGGGTTATTACTAATCTTCACCACCAGAGGTCACTGCTGAGAAAAGGTCACTCCTCAAGTTGTGATAAGGGGAATATGGCAAAAGTATGATCTGTTTATGGACTAGATAAGAACTAATTTATAAATTGTGGTACATCATACATGAAATTACAGCTTGCTGACCTGCATGTATAAATGAATGCATTTACATGATTAATTAAATGTTTTTCTTTTTAAAAAGCAGAACAATTACAGTTTTTACCTCTTCTGCCATTTTTTCTGCCCGGTCATATAAATTTGTCTCCACCAATCCAAAAGCATACATGCCTTTCAGGTATCTAGAGAGAGAATAAGGAACTGAATAAGGAAAAGAAAGTCCATTTCAAATATGTGGCAATTTAATGCTACCATTACACAAAAAAAAAAAAAAAAAAAAAAAAAGTTTGCTATCTTTAATACACTTGGTTTTTGAGGTGTTGTATTTTTAAAGCTGTTTTAAGGATAATTCAAACGTAATCCTAGGACTAGGAATAATCCATTTTTAATCACCATTCAATGTTCATGCATTAACATTAGTCAGTCGCAATACAAAACCTCATCTGGGTGCAGCCAGCCTCCCCAAATAATGAATGTGGGATGCATCCACTGTATGTGTTACATCTGTATGTATTTGTAAGTCATATTTTTCACACATACCCATATAGTGGCATATGTGGTTTCCAGTGAGGTAGGACACGAGCAACACAATCTCTCATCTGTGGCTGGTACCCCATGTAGAAATAGGAGTCGTGCGCAAACTTGAGTGCCAGCATATCAGTTGGGTAGTCCAGAAGGATCGTCTCCCACAAGTTACAGGCTCTGGGGAAACACCTGCAAGAACCCCTTAAGTTATTCATTCATCGTATATGTATGTGTGTGTGTGTAATATATATCTATCTATATCTATATCTATATCTATATAGACACAGTGGTTTGCAGAAGTAATCACCCCCCTGCAAAGTTTTCACATTTTGTTGGCACCCGAGCATACCCCATGACGCTTTCAAATTAGACTTTAAAAAATGTAGAATCTACACAAACTACTCCACGTTGATAAAGTTAAAAAATGTATATATAATATAAATAAGATTTACAGAGAAAAACAAATTAATCTCAATTGCTAAGTATTCAACCCCTGCAGCCCTAAATCAGCTCAGGTACAAATAATTTCTTTGAAAGGTCACAAAATTAGTGAAATGGTTTCAGCCTGTGTGTACTCAAAATGGTTTAACTTGTAGATAATTTCCCTCAGGTATACAAAGACTTTCAAGCTACAACTAACATAGACAAAGGAGCGTTCAAAACAAGTTAGGGGTAAAGTGGTAGAGAGCCACAGAGAAGGAGAAGGGTACAAGAAAATTTCAAAATGTGATTATCCCTCTCAGCACAGTGAAATCCATCATTAAGTGAAGATGCATCATACCACCCAGATCTGGTCGACCTCCCAAACTGAGCAGCCGGACAAGCAGGAAACTTGTTCGGGATGTCACTATGAAGCCAACAATGACCCTGAGAGATCTGCAGAGTTCTGTGTCTGAGATGGGAGTCAGTGTTCACACGTTAACAATAAGCCGGCCCCTACACAAAGCTGTATGGACGGATGGCAAGAAAGAAGCCATTACACCAAAAGCCTCCTCTTAAAGCACATATGGAGTTTGCGAAAAAGCATGCAGATGATACTGCAGACATGGCAGCAAGCCCAGCACTGCACGTTCACCCAGTCAACACCATCCCAACTGTCAAGAGTGGTGGTGGCAGCATCATGTTATGGGGATGCTTCTCTTCAACAGGGACTGGGAAGCTCGGCAGGATAGAGGGGAGAATGGATAGTGCAAAGCACAGGCAAATGCTTGAGAAAAAACAGTCCGAGTCAGCCAAGACTCTGAAACTGGGGAGGAAATTCACATTTCAGCAGGACGATAACCAGAGCACAAAGAAAAGCCACATGAGTCATTGAACAAGAGGAGAATTCATGTTCTTGAGTGGCCCAGTCAAAGTCCTGACTTAATCGAATCTAACATTTATGGCGAGACTTGAAGATTCCAGTCCATCGATGATCCCCAACAAACTTATCAGAACTGGAGCAATTTTCCCCATGAAGAACAGGCAAAAATTTCACCATCCTACTGTGCAAATCTAGTAGAGACCTATCCAAAAAGACTCATAGCAGTAACTGCTGCAAAAGATGCTTCTACCAAGTACTGACTTAACGGGCTGAATACTTATGCAACCAGTAAACTTAATTTTGTACATTTTCTTTGCAAGTTTTGTTTAAATTTCTCCTCCTCCTAATATAAGTGTTCAGTTTAACCACTACAGTTTTGAATAAAAAAAAAAAAAAACATTTGTTTGAAAAACTGTGCACACGTTATTTGTAATTCAACAAAATGAGCCATTATTGGTAGGGGGAGAATACCTCTGTGTGTGTGTGTGTATTTTTATTTTATAAATATATATGGGAATCCATGATCATCCCTGAGTGTTAACCCTTTACTCACCCTTTAGCAAACATTTCCACAGCCAATGCATGAAGCCGCTCCCTCTCTGTGACTGCCTGTGTCTTCGAAAGCTCCACTGTCTTCTGGACCGCACTGGCTAGCCCTTTATCCAGTAACACTGAGCGCCCAGTTCCTATTAGTTCCAGGCCATTGGCAATGACATGGCCCATTACTGTGGGGGAGGGAAACGAAAAGGTAACCTGCTTGCCACAATGTCAATTAGGGAGCCAGAAAGACTGCTGTAGAAAGTCTGGAAGGCAAAACTGTGCTTTTTATAATACTACTAAAGGAAGAACTTATAGGGATTTTTTATTCTCTCAAATCATGTACTTAAAAAAAACTAATGGTCAATATAACTTTAAAACATCTATTCAATCAGATAAATGTCTTTAAAGTCTCAACACTGTGGCAACCTTTTTGTGATTGGCTATCACAACATAAGTACACCTCAAAAAAGTGGGTAGCTTTCAATTACCTTATGTTGTGCCACTAGAAGCTTACCAAGCTTCTGCAGATGTTCAGGTTTGACTTTATTCTAGTCATTGTTTTTAACACCACAAGGCAGGACAAAACAGAAATGATTAACTGTGTCCTGTAAAAGTTTTAAAATGTGCCTCGAAGGCTGCTGTGCACAGTACACAGGTGCAGGTGAGTCTTACAGCTACAAACACAGAGCACTACATACCAAAGCTTGGGTCTGCTGCTTGCATCTTGGAAACGCATCCTTCCAATCCTCCAAGACTCTTGTCGTTGCACCAGCTTACATACTGCAGGGGAAAAAGTTGTGAAGTGAGGCATTGGAAAATATGAATTGGTAGTGGTATAAGAAGCCAATTACAGACCAGCTAGCAGTGGACAAAAAAATGGAAACAGCTCCTACAACACCGAAAATAAGGTGTAGAGGCCATCGTGACGAGCAGCTGGATGGCAGTGCCATGACGTCATGAGTCGACAACCAAATGCTGTACCATTACAACAAAATATGTGCTTTGTATCACAGGAATTTCCAATTATTTAATTTCTGTTAAAAACTTTAAGACAAATTCTTTGCCACACACACGTCCATGTGTGTGTATTTTTTATTTTTTTTTAAACTCCTCTATACAGCATATTGGCTTTTGCCCCCAATACAAATTGTTAACTGGCGCATCCAGTAAAGGTGCTCCACGTGGAGTGCAGGATGTGCCATATAGTCTGGGGATCGCAGGTTCGAGTCCAGGCTATATCACAGCCGACCGTGACCGGGAGTTCCTTAGGCGGTGGAACACAATTGGCCGAGCCCTGCCCGGGTAGGGACGGCTTAGGTCGGCAGGGAAATCCACGGCTCACCGCGCAGCAGCGACCCCTGTGGTCGATAGGGCACCTGTGGCTCTGCAGTGGAGCCGCCAGATCTGTGTTGTCCTCCAGCACTATAGGTCTGGTGGCCTCGCTGTGGATCCGCAATGCGAAAAATGACAGATTGGGAGGAGCACATTTCGGAGGACGCGTGCTCCAGCCTCCGTTCCCAGAGGCGGGGAGGTTGCGAGCGGTGAGCAGAGAATACAGATAATAATTGGGCACACTAAATTGGGGCAAAAAAACTGGAGACGACTAAATTATTTTTAAAAATAAATAAAATAACGTTAACAGTACTTCCCTACAGCAAACAAGGCCAACGGTGGTCTTGGTGGGCCAGTCTACATCACGTTTAACTGGTTTTAAACGATTCACAGCTTTGGTTCCTGGGTGGAAGCCAGAATTCCAATATCTGCCTTGTAGCTTCAAATCATTAGGTTCTCTTCCTAAAGCATTTGCAGGTCAGCGAATAATTAGTGCTGTGAGGAACTGGTATGTTTATGTTTTATGTTCTACTTCTACAACCTTTTCAGGAGTGGAACTATTTGACTGTGGGCGGCAATGTAAACAGACTGGGGTGTGAAAGAGGTCTGCCTTCTTGATTGAGGATACTTCACCTGGGTCAGGGCAGCGTCATACATTTTACAGGCTTCATTGCTGGAAGTGGAGAGGAGTAGGCCCTCAGACTGCCAAGCCTGAAACAAACAAACAAACAAAAATACCCACCAGGTTTGTGTTACTTACAGAATTACGTCAGTCCGACTTGTACGAAAATTGGGTCATTAGTTTTAAACTAATGAGCTCATACTTACGTGTCATTTTAAGGCTTACAAAAAATGTCTGTAGAATAGTGGCACAGACGATTTCCAGACCAAGGTGCAAAGTACAAAAACACGAAGAGGTCAATGATATACAACAATAAACATGCGTAGGGAATATGGTTCCCGTTTTGGAAAATATACTGAATATTAAACCTGCAAGCACAGACAGCAGCAGAAGCGGCTCAGACAAATAAGGTAAAGTTAAAACTTTTCTAGAGGGTTATCAGTGCAACATAAAACTTAAACACCCCTCACTGCGTCATTGACAGAACGGGTTCAAAATGTTGTGTCCTCTGCATGCTTCAAAATGTTCCCAAAATTAAAATATCTAACCGGGTTCAATGCCATTAGTTTTGGTTTATAACACTATTGCAGCTCAACTTACTTTGCAGTCTCTCAGGCTGGAGGAATGCATTGTTCGTGTTTCACTTTTCACGTCTCCTCTTTACTTGTCCAAGAAATAGATCTTTTTATTTCCGTGAATAAATCCAATGTACGTGTACTGCTTGAATTACCGCCGCTTGACTAAGCGCCGCACTCAGATATCAGATTTCTAATAGAAGCCGCCCCTGAATAAAGGCCGCTCTCAATAATGAAACATGTACATTTTTTTTTTCCTTTTCTGATTTGCGAACTCGACAGCTTTCAGTTTCAAAGCTAAGTGGTATGACTTCTTTACCAAGTTGTAGCCGCAGAAATAAACTTAAATATACACCTCCTTCAATACAGTAAAAACAGCAATAAAAATGGAGCCATTCGAAACCCGTAGTACTTCTAATTACCGCCACCCTTGATTAAGCGCCACAGATGTTTTTAACAATTTAAAACAAACACCACAGTAATACGGTATTTATATTTTTAGACACCACCCCGATCAGAACCAACTGATCACGCCCACTGGATGTTCATTTATCTCACAGCACAGAGGCTTGTAAATTTAAACCGAATCAGCAGGTACTGAACAGTACAGCTAGGTACACGGGGAATATTGATATTGAGTCTAAAAACCGTCCGTTTAAAATTATTAGAATGGCCTGTAGATGAATCGTGCAGATTTTAGATGGTCACCAAAGCCTGCTTATTTAATTAAAGAACGCTAAATACGGCCTTCTGTTTTTGATAACATTTGATTTTAGCCTGAGAATATGATTTCAATTAACAACAGTACAGAGTGTAACCTCTCATAGGTTTAAGGGGGTTCCCATTATGCCTCAGTTGAGATCCACCGATGTTAGCATATTGAATTTGTTTTTAGTCCATGTAAGCGAATTGTGGTCTTTGTTGAACACAGCATTTGGTTACACCAGATGATATGTATGCTGTACTAGATAGTGTATAATTGCAAAACATCCTGATACAAAATGTATGTTGGATTCTTCTAATCTACTAACTGGTTGCATTTATTCCGTAACTGCATTTTGTATATATGTGTTTGTGATATTGTATGTCTCTGCACATTCTATGATTTTCTTTTTCTTGATCAAGTTTAATAAGTGTAATTATCAGAATTCAAATTAACATTAACTGTTTTGTGGCCAAAGCCATTTTAATCTTAGAAATTCTTAACCTAACATTAACGTAATATCAGCTAGGGATGCTTTATCTTTATTTACAAAAATAATGTCTAGTTGAATACAACATGTTGTACAGCAGTTATTTGTGGTAAGCGATTCACAAATGTATTACAGTAAAGCCTCTGGGCATGACGGTTTACACATTGTATAAAAAAAGATAATACCAAGCTTTTTTGCAGTACATCTTATTATACATTAAATCCCTCAACTTTGTGTAATGCACATTGTGAACTGTAGTTCATCTGAACAGGGTTTATTTTTCTTTATTTATTTGCACTATTTCTGTGCTTAATCCAGGCAATTTACCTCATCCAAAATGCAGCACCGTTTAGGAGCTATTCAGCTTCCCTTAATATGGAAACAGGCATGAAGTTCAAAGTGAGAAACTGTTAAACTATATAACAGCTGCTGCAGCAAAGGGAGGAATGAAAACAGCAGGGAATAAGAACACCATGGGATACAGACAATGTATATGTTGTATGCAATGTGCAATAATTTAATGCATTATTTTGTAATCATTTAAACCTTTTCATCTTTACAGTGTTTGGCTTTTATCATGAACTCAGTACTGTGCTTTTATTTACAGTATAATGTACAAGACAAGAATTCAGGACAGTGGCTGTCTGTCAGAAGTGTACTGTAAAATAACATTTCAGATGTTCAGTACAGTGAGTCAAGCATGGAAACTATCTTGCCAGTTATATGGATAAGTTATTTATAACCCATTTAATATCACATAAAAGGGCCTGAGCACAAATGATAATATCAATTTGGGAAAACAAAAAAAACATATAAGTGAGAAGGTTTACATTTTTTTTTTTTAAATGAACACTATTGTAATACATTCAATACCTATCAAAATGCACATCAAAGCAGGTAGGTTTGTATTTCTTAATGCTTTTTTTGCCAGCTTATCGATGAACACCTAATAAAGTCTGCTTGTTGTGATATTAAGTGGTTTAAATGGGGTTTGACTATATTTAAGACAGAGATACTATATATTAGCAATTTAGATTTACATAGTAAATTAGCCAATATAGGGCTTCATTCTGGACTACACTGCTTGTGGACAGTCAATAAGAATACACACTGTGACAAACCGAGGTAACATGCAGGACCTTTTCCACTTCTGAAGTGAAGAGAGACACTGGACCACAGAATGAAATAAAACAGGGCAGTGCCTGTATATTTATTCAGTTGTTTACCTAAAGACAGGACAGCTAAGCTGTTTGCCCATATCCCAACACACAGCTGTCAACCAGTTAGCACCAATTATGTAATTAACAGCCACATACTCACATGTATTTGGCAGGGATAGGAATTAACCTCTTCCCTGCCAACCACCACCCAAAACACATAACCCCAACACTTCATTATCGAATTTCCTTATAAATCAAATGTCTTCTCTAGTATAATTAAAATTCTGTTATACTTGAATACTATCCATTTTTTTCCAGACCCCCATGAGAAAGTTAAAGACAATATGACCATAGTTGAAGTTAATTTATGCACAATATAGACAGTGTTTTCCTCCTGTGACACCATTGCTTTACTCTATCACTGCACTTTTAATCTTGGATCAGCAGCATTAACAGACCTGTAGTGTTAGACAAGGGCCAGTGGAGATTATGAGGGGTGGGGTTTACAGGAAGTCATTGAGCTCTTTAAGATTTCAACAATATATACTACAATGCTGTTTATAATGAGAATGTCATTGTTCTTGAAACATTTTCATTATCATAATTGCGTGTTGAGCACTGTTTCAGTAACGGAAAAGCAAACATGTTCCATTTCTACCCACTAATCCCATCATCAGATAAATCTGCACCCTGCTGTGCCAGGATCAGATTGTGACTGCGTCTCCTGACTTGAGTGAAGAGTATGGTGAGCCTAAAAGACCAGGAGTGGAAGGGGCCAACTTTGGACCCCACTTGTGTAGAGATTGAACTAGTATTCTCACTCAAACGACCTTCAAGTGGTCACTTTGCCAGTTTGTTGTTATTTTTTGTTAATTCTTTATTTCGACCAGCAGGGTGCACTGCCTTATATCGAAAATATTTCGTCACGAGAATTTCATTGGACATGCAAACAGTCCATTGGATTGAAAGTAGTTCCTACCTTGTGTTCTAAAATCATTTTTAAGTTTACAACACAGCTTCCATTTATGCCATACTTGTTCCACCCTCTCTGCTAAATCTGAAGTAGTGTCTTGGGTTAACTTAAGATCAATTGTCTGAGAGATAATAAAACATGTAAAGTTATGTCTCCTTACTGGAAATTCGCCTGAACTGTTTAACTTGCTTCAGAATAGGCTATAATGTCAAGTAAGATTTTGGCCAATTTAAGACCCCACCCCTCCCAACCTGCATTTAAACCCTCAGTACAACCCCCCTCCCTCCCCACCCCCTGATTGTTGCTTCTTTGGATTTGACTCTGGAAATGCAAGAAAAGTAAACCAGTTTTAAAATGTGACTAACAGCATAAACCATTTCCTTGTGGCTTTCCCACAGCAGCTGTACAAGTGCAGTTATGGCAAATCCGTATTTATCTCATTACAGTATATCTCTAGGTACATTACACCACATACTGTATACAGTACTGAGATCCACAGGCTGTAAAAGGACTGCTTATATTCAGTCAACGACTGTGCCATCCAGGGCTTACTACTTGTTTTTTGTTTAACTGGCCTACACTTTTAGCATCATCATCCCAGCAGGTGGTGGGTGAATCTTGGGGAGAAAGAGAAAGGGCATGGCTGCTGGAGCCAAAGCAAGCATGTTGTGGGGGAGGAGCCTCGGCCTACTAGGCAGATCTTTCTCCTGACGAGAGAGAGAGAGAGAGAGAGAGAGAGAGAGAGAGAGAGAGCGCTCTAGTGCTCCGTACCACTGGGATTATTTAACCATCAGCAATGGAATAGAAAGGGGAGCAATAACACCAACTGTCACCAAACACCTACAGTTCACAGCCATAAAGAACCATAAAGGGAGACACACAATAATCAACTGAGTAACTGTAAGTACCAGCCTGTATGCATTTATTATCTGAGAATGCTGTGCATTTGCGTAACAGTTTACATGTTTATTCTGGGATTGATTATAGCACCATGCCTAGTGTATTATACTGTATGGAGGCATGCTTGGTCTGCTTGTTTAATAAAGGCAATATTGAACCAAAGAAAAATAATGTGCTGTTTTTGCTATGGATATATGAATGTGCAGAGAATATTATATTGCACCGTGGTGAACAGATGACAATAAGATATGTAAACAGTCTTTGGCAAAAGGATGCATAATATAACCTATGCACCCATTCATCTGCTCATTATAACAGTCAAATGACATTTATAGCAATTCAGCTATAATCACAGGGCTGCAGTATTGAATGCAGGATTAAATCTTGTACTATGATGGAATAATGTCATAAGTTGCATTTCTAAGAAGTGTTGTAAATGTGATCTAAATCTGATTTGTAAGTATGCAGCTGTGCATGTGTGTAAATAGAAATGCGTGTTCATAGACACTCAAGATGGTCTGCTTTCCCGTATGCAGCATTCTAACTGATCTCACAGAGCTGCAAAGGCTTTCTAAAATGCTCTTGTGGTTTACAATCCTGATATTTCTAAGATCAGTAAGGCTTTTCATATGTGTTCTTATTAATGTGTTTGTTGAATTAGGTTTGTGTTTGTTGAATTAGGTTTATATTTTAATTTGGTTGGGAAACATCAGCCTCCTACAATACATAACTGTTTATGGCTCAGTCATCTGTGGAGCCATTTTACCTGATATGAGGATCAACCTTTGAGAGTTTTAAGTTAGGCACTTTGAATGTTAATTTGGTATTAGTAAGCAAATCAATTTTATGATATTCCTTTGGCCTTTGTTTGGACGTGCTCTATAAAGTCAAAATATAGTCCTTAATGTACTATAGGACTTCCCAAAATGTCTTTCCGCAATAGTGAAATTCACTGGATGTGGAGATAGATTGGGGAACTGGGGTTCCCATGGTTCCTATAACCCAACTTTCTGTTATGGCCTACACTTAGCTCCAAAGCCTTTGCTGCCCATACAAGCTGAATTGAGGATCCAAAGTCTTCCCAACATAGCTGTATCCCCACAAATTATGTCAAATAGTGGAAGGTTGGTTATTCTGAAAGGGGTATCATTATTACAGGGAATTTATTAAGCTGCTTTGCAGTGATTTTCACATTTCACAGGGTGTGTTGCTAAGGTTTCTGAACTCATCCCAAACATTACATCTCTGTGCCATAACATTCTGGCATCACTATCTTGGAATGTCCTGCTTTCTGCATCTGCAATAAGAAAAATGGTTTCCTTTCAAGTAAAGAAAAAATACTCTTTCAGAACTCAGTGTACTTCAGGCACAGTCTTCTAAAAAGCTGTTGATTGTCTTAACCTTGATTTACATCGCATAACACACATGTTGCATTTGTGAGGTATTTGCATTGACTGTCATAAAGTGTTCATTTACTGTTCTGCACACCACATGGGCATGAATCACCACAGCAATAAAATGGGACTGAATAGAAAAAAAAAAAAAACTCATACTAAAAGTATTATTTTACAACATTTAAAAAAAAAAATCCTAAATATGCAAGGACCGTTTTATTATTATTATTATTATTATTATTATTATTATTATTATTAAAGCTTGGTACAAGCTGTATGTAGGTATTAGCTCATAGTTTGAGTTGTATACCAGTATCAATGTTCAGTGCTGACATACAACTAGAACGCCTATAGTATCTGTAGTAACACTATAGTGTATATAGTGAAACAAACAAAAAAAAAAAAGCAGGAATGACTCAAATAGCTATGCAATGGTGAATTTAGCGAGGTCTCCACCCCAAGTTATAAATTGTGTAAGTGCCTTCCTGTTTCCATTAAGAGTAAGGTGCGTATAGAGTCCTCTAGTATGCTGACAGTCTTACTTTCATCCCCGTCGACACCTTCTACCGGTCAGGTGTCTGTATTACACAGCATTTTTCTCTTGCCATATCTGTGAACTCTAATGAGTAATGAGTTAACCACCCTGTGTATAAGTGTAAGGCGTATACAAATATACAGCTTATTGTTTATACAACATGAAAATCTGAACTGCTGTATCTGTGTTTCACTCAGCATTTTCATTTGTCATCAGAGAAGCAAATGTTCTCCCTTGGTCTTTGATTGTGGTGCAGTATTTACAACCTGGTAATGAAGACATACAGAGTGTACACTTAGATCTTTTGCTTGATAAAGACTTGCTATGTTGTCCTATTGATGAATACTGCCTGGCAACTTGCACTGCATTCTTATCTTTGCAGTCACAGGCATCTAGCAATCTAGCTGAGGACAAGTCAGAAGAGGTTTATCAACGTATGTCCTTGTAAGGCTAAAAAACAGAACACAACCCTATGAGACACGGATAATCCTTTATTCTTTATTTTTTGTCAGAGTAGAACCCCTTATAAAAGTTAACATGTATTTCCAGACTGTGCTGATACAATGGAATAATGCAGCAGCAGTGGCTGGTTACCAGGGGGATATTTACATGCAGACAGATTAGTAAATACTCGCCAAAGGTGCTGGCCAAGTGTTGTCATTCCCTAAGTGATGCTGTTTGATTACTACATGTGGTTTTAAGAGCAACAGATGCTGAAGGCGTGGGTTGATTTGCAGCAAGTATGAAACTTTAGTAACAAAACCGAGATGTGCTGTGTTTAAACTAAACCACAGCACATAAATCACATGTAAGTCAACTGTGATGCAAGTTTCATCTGGTGCTGTAGTATAACTGCATGGCTGTAATAACGTGTTTAGTAGTGTAACTGTGTGGCTGAGGGTGTGGGTTAGATTTGTGGTGTTGATAATAAATGAATGGCTATCTGTGCCTTGATTGGCTGAAAGGATCTTGAGTACTGTTGGGTCCTTTCCAGTGGGAATGGCAGTTCAAAGAGAGGAATTTGAGTAAGCCTCCCTTGCATCACAGATATGCTGGAGACTGGACTGTGAATAAATTGAAGTATCGATTTTATTTAGCCTGGATTGTGAAGATGTACTTATTAAGAATTAAATGTCAGTAATGTCCGTTACTTATTACAACAAATCACTCACCCCAAACTAGAGGCAATCCATCCCTAACTTCAAATAGGAAGGGGATGTTGGGTTGAAGGTGAACTCAAGGAGAGTTACCCTACAGGGTTTTATTTATACGGTGAGAGGCTATCACTTCTCCTGAACTTCAAAACTCTATTTAAAGGATTACTAGATATCAAATAGCGTTAAATACATTACAGTGAGCCCTCTTCACAAGATCTGTTTGAAGGAATGTTTTGTGAAGTACTGTTTTTTAAAGCCCCTGAAATCAGAGGGTTTGCTTCAGAGGGTTAGTTCATTTATTAATATATTTTACAAAGCACTGTTTAACTTTGTTCAGTCTTGCCTTATGTTTGGGATCATTTAACCCCCTGTATGTTCTGTCTATTGATTGGTGAGTTATTATATTTTTGTGTGTCAATTTGAGTTTGCTCAAGACAGTTTCAGCTCTATGTTGTTAATTTAAAGCCAGGAGCTGACATCAGTGCTATAGCAACACTAAATTAAAATATCTCTTCACTGGTTTGCATCCTTTGATTCTGTGGCCTGATTCTGCTAGTGACGTCTGTCTTCTCTCCAGCAGGAGCTGTCTCCAGTTCTCATGCTATCTCCAGTTCTCATGACCACAGCTATCCTCTTTGTAGGCAAACAGTCTGCCCTATTGTCCTCGATTTACAGCAAAATACACAAGTCTTGAACTTGCCACAGATGTGCATTCCCAAAAGCCAGAAGAAAGACATATTACAATACCTAGATCTTCATCATCAACCCACACTCCTCTGCTTTGATTGTTTGAGAAGGGAATTGCAGAGTATGACATAATCCCAATACCCCATCTACTTTGAGAGAAGGCTAGATTGAGTTTGCATGGGCTAAAATCTTCCTGTACTGTGGTTTGAAGAAGAATAAAACATTTAAAGATTTTTTTTTTTATATAACTGAATTTACTTGTTTTTCATTTTTGTCATTTACCCTACAGTTTTGTTGTTTGTTTGATTTACTTGCTAATGTAATATGCCCCATAAATTGGTTCCTGACTTGTCTGGTAAAGTGCAGCTGTGGAAAAATCAGAAGCCAGTTATAGGCTTCCTTTATTGTATTTATTTTATATTTAATAGCTGAAAACAGAGTTTGTCGATTACACAATGAAACAAATTGGTGCCGTGCTGTAGAGGAGAATGGACAGAGTCTCCAGGATCAGGCATACTCAGACCGATCAATGAATTGCTTACTGTACTTCATGTTTTTCAATGTAAGTATTTAACCATCCTGAGCTGATCTTTCAAATCCTTGAAGGTACCTTGAAGATTTCAGCTGAGTCCGAAGCGTGCAGAAACTGGGAAGGATCATTTGTTTCCTTCAGCTCTGTCTCGCTGACTTCTCAGCTGTAGATTAATGCACATTCATGGCTGCGTACCAGCACTGGAAAGGATTACAAGAGTAATGTTGTGTACATCTGCCTATCAGGGAATAGTAAATGCAAAGAAGGGCCTTTGATAAAGCGTGTTAAATGACACACCGTTTCAGCTTACCTGGACAGCCACCTTTAGCTAAGCCAGTAACTAAAATCAATGATAAACATGTCAACTATAAGTTTTTCTCAATGTCTTCAAGCCAGAGTGGTGCAATATATACTCACTGTGTACACCCTAATAATAGTTTATCATAGTAAAAGAATAGCACAGTGTAATAAAACAGTGAAAGCATGGTAAAGCATAGGTCAGCAATGTAAAGAATAGTGAGGTATGGTACAGCATGTTAATAAACATGGCAAACCACTGTAAATGATGGTAAATGTATAGTATAGCTATGGGAAAAGCATGGTAAAACTGCAAAAATACAGTGGCAAACTTTTATAAGGACAGTGGCACTAAAAATGATTTAAAAATGTCTTCAAGCAGTGCGTGATAGCATAATTATTTTGGTACCAAATATAATTACACCGTGTAACAATTTTTTTTTTTTTTTTTTGTTCCTGGGTAGTAAGTGTTATTTCCTAATTGCTTATGCCTCAAAAGTATAGAAAATGGCTATTATTCCCCACAAACTTTGCTTTTGTGACCAGGACAGTGATATTTCAAAATATCACTATTTCCAATGGGAAAACGGGCAAATGTGTGTCTTTTCGTTCACATAAAGTCAGAACAAAACAACATATGAATCCAAATTAACATGTATTTATACTAAAGTAATACAAAAATGACTTCAAAAGATTTAGAAGTGAGTAGTTTTTCGAGATTTACGATTATACTGTACATACAGTATAATCGTATAATTCTGCCAGTAAAGCCAGAATTTAACCCTTCTTTTCCTCACTCAAAACTTTCCTTTTCAACTCTTTGGGCATGGTCAATAGTTATTTTTTGATTCCAATTACTTTTGAGGTACTACTAGCACTGTTTTGCCATCCAGCTGGTCCTATTGCAAAAGGATAGTGATGACCACAACAGTGGTTTTTATACTTTTCCTCGTTAAATAAGATTTGGTTCAGGTGATCCCCTAATCAGTACCTCATTCAGTAGAATGAGGTGTGCCTGTGTTGGAATTCAACAGACACTGGAATGGAATGGCTGCCATACATGTAGAGATGCTGATTTAAGAAAAATTAGCAGTGGTCTCTTAATTTTTTCGAGAGCTGTATGTATATATATATTGGGAATTGATTTTATTATTAACAAAAGGGAAGTAAAACGTGACAGACGTGTATATTCGAGCGCTGACAGTATATGGAGGAGCCTTGTCCTTTCCTGTGTATATCTTTCACATTTGCTATTCCTCTGAAATAACTGTGCCTGACAACAAAGCAGAACTTTACTGAATGCTAAGCGTATTGCTTGCAACACCATGGAAATGAATGCTGCTTAGCTGATAGTGGCAGGATCTCCCTGACTGAGCTGAATATCTCCCAGACAAGAAGAGGCCACAGATGTACAGGGTTTGGTCAACAAAGTAGAAACACAACAGTATGTTTAAAAGGGCTGATCCGCACATAACTGATTAATGTATAATGCACATAGCTACCCTATATATAAAAGCTGCATCTCCCTGTTGCAACACAGTTTCAATGAAAAACCCCAGTTAGGACTGAATCATCTGTATTTCTAATCCTTTTATTCATGCTTGGCTGTTTTTGCACATTTGAAATCGATCAGATTTACTGTAGAGTGCATTTAAAGTGGCTGTTAAATCTGCAAAGATTATCCATCGGCTCTTTCGTATTAACTTGTATTAGCATCAGTAGTAAGTATCCGTGTTGTTTGTATCTGTTGAGAATCTTTTGGTTCTTAGATACTGTAGTTCAAAAACAATGAAACGTTGGTCACTGTATGTGTTCACATTCCCTCCAATGGCCTAGCTGCAATCAGATTCTAAGCACAATAAGAGAGACCAGTAATAATATAACCATGGATTGTTGCAAAATAAATGTTATGCACAGGTTTCCCCTTCCACCTGATGTGGGATATGTCTGTGCATTGCTGAGGCTTGACATAGAGAGACTATTCTGTTGCTTGTACAGTACTACAGCAGCCTCAGTTGCTGGTGTCTATCAGGCAGAGCAAAGCAGAGATTAGCCAGTGGAACTCAACATCAGTCATCATAGTCATTCTGGTGCTAGTGTAATAACACACCAGACAGGGTATAATTTTACAAGCACAGTATGCAGGGTCATTTTTTTCCAAACACTGTAACATCAACAATAAAATGTGCATCCCATTACACTCCCACACACAGGCCTGGCTTAGGCTGTCTTCTATTTTTAACATACTATAGTTAAAATACAGTACAGACTGCGTAGTGTACTGTGTGTATATAAATAATATGCTTTATTTATGCTTTATTTTGATTAGTTAATGTGGAAGGGTTACATACAATAACATTCAATCGTATTAATGTCCTTTTTTTTTTTTTTGCTTTCTAGCAAAGACCCTGTAATATATTTATTTATGAGATGATGTAGTATAAGGTAAGTTAGGTAAACGTTTTGGCTAAGGCCTCCACCAAAGATTATTGTAGCTACACACCTTGCTCTTTTGAAACCTGCTTGCCACTACGTCATTCTGTGAGCTAAATTAGGCATTTGTCTGCTGAAGCAGAACGTATAAAACTCACCATGAATGTCAGTTTTAGTAAAAACAGACATTTTGAGAGGGTTGCCTATTTTTAGCAATATGGGTGTTTCTTGAAAAAATGTAATTTATATGACTTTACAACAAAATATGATCTCAGTATACAGGAACTGATGTTTTTAACACGGTCTTCTGAGGTAACAGGCTTTTTGAATATGTAAAAACTATTTATTTAAAAATTAAATTGGGCACAACACATGTAAAAAGTGAATGCCAGAGATCCAGAATTGGAATGTGTCCCTGTGTTGTACTGTCAACAGTGGAAAGCTTTTCTATGATGTCTAGCAGATGTGATGAATGTCTAAACAAATTCTAATTATTGAAACTGCTCTTGTTTTATATTCCAAGAAAATGAAATATAATTTGCTGTGAATAGTTTTATATCTGGCTTTGTTTCAGCATTACAGAACCCCCTCGTTCTTCTCCCTGGTGGAGTAATGCACAGTTTGGCTGAACACTGAAATCACAATGTACAGTACTTGTTTATGCAGTGCCCTGCACTGTAATAAGAAACTCAGCAGTGAATTCAAATTGCAAGGGTTGCAGCAAAAGTGCCCTAAAGCAGAAGTATCAAGTGTTATATATGTGTGATGTATTTAGAAAAGACAAATATCCAGAAAAGTGAACATTTCACTTTGGTTTTAAATTACCGGTATGTAGAGGAGTTTTGTCTCGAAGTGGATCAGAGAGCTTTGACAAAGCCCAAGTGGGTTAAGATCAACAAGGGCCCTCCTCAGAAGCTGTAGGTTAATCCTGCTGTTAAAACAAAACTCAGCTGTTTAGATCATGTTCTAAGTAAACCACATCATAGAATTTTTCCAAAAGAATGTTGATAACGGAGCATGTTACATGACCCACAGCTGTCCAACCATCGCATGTACTGTGTAGAGGGCAGAGTGACAGGTACTTTATATCTGTTGAAGTTTACAGCGCTCATTAAAATAAGTTATAAATTTTAGTCATGTATGATTGAAGTCAGTTCCATGAAGATTTTCAAATCCAGTTTCATATTTGCACAACCCCTTTCTTGCTTTTAATACTGATTCTCTGTTAGATTGTTATACTGTTCATTTAGGGTACGCAGATTTCAAATACAGCTCTTCAGAGTTGTCTTTGCTTTCTAGTACCAAACCAATTACTGTGCAGTCTGTCAATTTGCTGACTACTTTCTGTGAAGCTCCAAACAGAGATACCCAGAACTGAAGTTAAAAAAGTAAAGAACCAAAATACTTTTTTTTTGTTTTTGTTTTTTGTTTTACTGTAGTGGCCGTTTCTCTTGATAATGTTCATCACATTTCAGCCTTTTGGAAGCATGTCTGTGCATAAATGCAAGGTTAATTGATTAATTTATAAAGCTTTGTAAAACAGAAAGTGTATCTTCATCCCAGACTACAGAGAAGCAGAGTACTGGACTCCTGCAATAGATCGTGTCATGTATGAATTACTTCACAGCACTCCCACATGATTGATACCTAAACCGTCTTTTGCAGAGATTGAGTGAAAAGCCTTAATGCCCTTACACAACACTTGATTATGTTTTGAATGCTTAAGGGAATGAATTATATGCTTTCTTTCCATTATAAAATCAAAATGCATTTAAATGTATAGTGTGTTTTTTTGTGTGGTCTGGTTTTTTTTTTGTTTTTTTTTTACAAACATTTCTATCTGAATAAAATGTTAAAGACAATTGAAGTGACTATCATGAGATCAGTCATTAGTATCTGTAAAGCTCTGTATCGCTGTGTGTGCCATGTGGTGGTCATGAAATCCTTCTATGACATCACAATTTGCAGCAAATTACCATGAAAGCTACTCTTTTTTTAAAGGAAAATTACCACTAGTAGAAAGTGTGGCTCTGGGGAAGCAGTAAAACTACAGTAGTTTTTGTGAAGATTACTTGCAACAAGGAAGGCTCTGAGAAATACAATTTATTTACATAATTGTGTTAATAATTTTGGTTTAAGAGGCTGTAGAACCTATTGGCTGAATCTCTCAGTAACAGACTTGCGATTTTGTGATTTAAAGTATTTCTATGCTTGGCCTTAGTGGAAGAAACCACTTTGACAAGTATGTTGTGAAAATAAAGCTCTACCACATTACTCAACACACAACGCTGTTCTCTGTATCTGTGAGAAGCCTGCAATATTGCTCCCACTTTGTAGTATGTTACAATTATCTTGTTTGTTTTTACATTGTTTATTTGAAAAAAAAATGATGTGCCATGTTTTACAGAAAAAAAAGGAGTATGTATATCTAATGAAACCAGGAAGAGTGCATGCTCACAACTGATTTAGCTTAAAAAAAAGGTACAGTATGGAGCATAGTATATTAGCACTACAACCACAGTTACTTAAAAACCCCATAGCTTCAGCTGGCCCTAGCTAATAGTCTTTCCTTTTTCCACTTTGTCAGTTTTCTTTGTGATTTAAATGCTCTCTTTGTACTGCTGTGATATCATGTGTCCAAACATTTGCACAGCTGCACAACAAGTGGGTCCCTTTCTTGCAGTGTATCACTGAGGTGTCATACAGTACAGCCTAGTGGACCAGTGTGGGGCGCTGGGGTATTGACAGAAGGGTAAAATAACTTGTGTTGTAAATTTGTGTGACTGAAGCCGTGACTCAAGGAGAACTTCTTATTCCTGTAATAAATACAATATTCATAAGTAAGACGTATTTTGAGTTTTTATGACAATGAGGATCTCAGCGCTTCGCAAAAACACATTTTTATAGTTTGAAAGCTTTATACTAGAAAGTCTACTATTCAGGTGCCCTGTGAAACATCAGTCAAGTAGTAAAAGTGGTCCTTTTTGTATAACTGATGGTTATCCTTTAATAAAAAGGACACCATTATAATAAACCCTAGCAGAACCATGAGCTGAATATTGTACAGTGGTCCTAATACAGTATCTAGTAACTAGTGCTGATGTGGTACCATGGCATAAAGAATAGGCTGACCAGATGACTGTAGCAACAATGATATGAGACATTGGTAGACTTATATCACCAAGTGGTAATGTTTGCATAATATTTGACATAACAGTAATAACACAATGGCATCAATTAATACCATGCCACTTATAATACTGGTGCTTAAATGAATTGGGTAGCAATTGCTGGCAATGATGGGGTCTTCAAATTGTACTCCTAGTTGTCTATATACATTTAACTTACTTTATACTTACTGTAT
Organism: Polyodon spathula; assembly: GCF_017654505.1. Classification (NCBI taxonomy): domain Eukaryota; kingdom Metazoa; phylum Chordata; class Actinopteri; order Acipenseriformes; family Polyodontidae; genus Polyodon; species Polyodon spathula. The sequence goes on from NC_054540.1 coordinate 7,660,955, forward strand.
ATATATATATATATATATATATATATATATATATATATATATATATATATATATATATATATATACGATACTGGCTGTTTATATATATTAGTAGAATGATGACCTGATACTGGCTGTTTCAAATTTAGAGAACAAATAGAAACAAATTGACCAGATCATGCAAACAAGCTCCATTGTCTGTCTTCCACACTTGAATGAAAGAACAAGGTAGATTCTAGGGCCTGGCTCAATAGCAGCCGGTTGCAGTTGACAGACAAATTTGCTTTGCTTGCAGCTTGGCTACATCCTTAGACGTGCCCTTGGAAAGCCACATTGGAATTGGCCTGCAAAGCAACTCCAGGCCACATTCCCTCCTGCAGTCATCTGTGCACTTAAGCATAGATAAAGGAAGCTATTTTTAGGGCCCATCCTGGGTTTGGTGTCATTCTTTTGGAGAGTCTTCTGGTGACTTTGGAACTCCTGACTATAGGACTGGAAAAAGAACTCGCTCAACACTAGTCTTAATTTGTACATTAGACAGCTTCTAGACAAGGACTTTGCGTTGTTTTCTGATACTAAATGAGCACATAGAAACTGTTCCACACATACTATTCTAAACGGCTTGTTTCTTATCTCTGTTGAATCAAGACATGAAAGTGAACAAATGTAAGCAGAGCAAATGAGCATGTCTAACCATGCCCCAGTACTGTGACATGCACGATTCCTGTGGTATAATATAGTGTGGTAGAAACATTATAAAGTTCAATAAAGGTAAAACAAAATAGAAGCCATGATAAACACAGTAGATTCATAATATAAGCAAGTGGTAATTAGATTAACTGCACTTAGCTGTTTAGGTTTTTTTTTCATTGTTTAACACAGTTTAGAAATACTTGTTTTTGTTATGAAGAAATAAGGTGTAATAAAAGGTAATATTTCTTCTCGGTCAAAAGAAGTGTCATTTAAGTATTTTTCTTTCACAGCACTTTGAAAGCATTTTATCTGATTTTTTTTTTTTCATTGATTTTTAGACCATGTTAGCAAAGTGCTTGCCAGGATTGTATAAGTTATGACAGCTTAATGTAATGTATCTAAACGAAAGCCAGGTGTCTAAGACTAAATGCATCTGTTTACCAGATACAAAATCAGACTTTGCAAACATATCTATGTGAAATAAAGAGCCTAAAATAAACAATGCGTCTTGCATTCCTACAAAACATGTCTAGTAAAGTGTTCAGTACCTAGCATGAACAAACGCTGATGCACTGTTACTGCAACGGTGACAACAAGGACTGTTGATAATTGCTGTTCTGTATTTAGTCATAGTGGAAATTATGAATACGAAATTTACAGCAAAGCCTTACCTCTTACAAGCACTAACGCTAGTGTTAGCAATTATGACTGCCCCCTCACTCACCTTATCCTTGTGTTAAATACCTTTGCTTGTTTGTTATACTTTTTTTTGTGGGACGAAGGCAGATATTTGAAATACTATAGATGTATTGTACATGGTGTCCCATAAATCTGGCATCAGAGGCATACTTGTTAATATAGACTGTATTTATTTTAGATATGAAGATTCAAATAGATATTTGTTTTAGATTATCGATACAGTAAAAAGTGAACCAGCAATAATGTTAATAAAGCCAATAAGAGTTAAGAAATGTATTATAAAGAAACGTGTATTATTTTTTTTCGAATGCATTTTAATATTCTTTAAACAAGTCATTTGGCTCGGGATTTAGATGGCGTTTGGATGTGGCTGCTGACGATGTCCTTGGCTATAGGGATTGTGCAACACCCAGCCCTGAGCTGTGCTGACATAATGACGGCCCTCTCTCTGTGTGTGTGCTCCATGGCCCATGAAATATCTCTGATGGGCTTACTGATGCAAAGTGTCATTGGTTTTATTCACTGGCTTAATGGATGAGGGAGTGGTAGGCAATATTATAAATCAGTAGTGAGGATTCCCCCAGACGATGTCCAGAGAGAGAGAGAGAGAGAGAGAGAGCCTAGGAGTGGTGGTAACAGTGGCAAATGTCTGCCCTTCCTGTTATGTCTGTATTGTTCCTGTTTGGGTCAATCTTGAACATAGGACCTTGCATTGTTAACAAACTGACAAGCAAACAATCAATGGATGATTCAAATAAATAAATTCATTTTCAGTAAAGTAAAATGTTTTGATAAAAACAAGTAAGAACATAGCAGATGGGACACATCATCCTGTATTATCTTTACATGACTGCACCGGGACCTGCACAATTGAGAGCTGTACCATGTTGCATACACATCTTCTGTGTTTACGAAGTACTAAGCTGCAAATCCTGACATTAAGAATTGCTGTTACAACCTGGTATTAGATTTTGTACTGTTTTAACTTTTTCCCCAGTTACTGCATACAAGCAGTTTCAGTAAATTGGGAGATGTGTTTTAAAGCTGCAATACACATTTTGGATGTTTTTTTATCACATCCCTTGAGATGTTTTCCCTTCTGAAGACTATCTTTGTGAAACATCAGCCATTCATGAAGTGTTGTTCTTTCGGCACTGACAAACTGCAGTCAACTGTCTATCAATGTCTTGTCAGTAAGAGCTGCTGCTTTGCCAGTCATGAAGGCGTGACTGAAACTGACTTACATAGATAGATGATGTTTTTAATTGTTACAGAATACATGCCAATGAGCACATTTGCATAGTGATTGAATTATATCCATTTATACAAAAGTGTGTGCTATAATTATCAGATGCTTCCTGAATGTGATCGTTTCAGGTGTACTGTGAATAATAGATTTTGCTGTGAGAATTAGGTGGGATTTGAACAGTATTGTACTGACACATAGAAAAGTATTTGATGATAGTATCTGGTCATTATAATGATAATATGGACATTTGTGAGGTAGTGGAAAATAAAGGTACATAAAGGCAAAAAAAGTAATAAACATCCCCTCTAAATAAACTTTTGTGTCATCTGAAGACAGTCATTGCTTACTGTTTTTTTGGGGGTTTTTTTTGTTATAAAATAATACTGTAGTTTAACTGAGGGTCCTGTGCAGTAGCAATGAAATGAATGAATTCTCATGTTTTTCTGGAATCTGCAGTTTTCTAGAGATCAGCACATTCACATTTCTGATATATGTTTGTGAAAGTGTTGAAGTCATAAAGCCATGTACTCCAGGCTGCATAATTCTAAGGTTGAACTATTCAATAAATGTTGTCTGTCACACTGAAAATGCAGTTGTGTGTAAAACTTTTTTTTGTATTGTTTTTTTTTAATAGTTTGCTGGGAATATCAAAGTGAAAAAGTAAATAGATTAAGTGAACCATGACTTCCCATATGATGTTGCTACCAGTACCTTAGGATCTGTAGTAGATTAAGACAGTTATGACATTTAAAACGAGATTATTACAGTACTTTGCTATAGTAGGCCACGTGTGTATGGTTTACAACTTGTGCTGACACAATGTTATTTATGCTGTAGAGCAGGGCCACCACAACCCAGCAATGTTTTTAATTCTAATATAATATTCCTCACATTATATATCATTAAATCTATGACATCCTGCTGTATTTTCATTATTTAAACAATGACAGATCTTCATAGTGCCACTCTGAATGTTATGAATCTGCTTGAGGAACTCATATTTTATTGAGTTTGGTGGTATTTAGACCCTTAAAATATAGCTGCATTTGTGTCTTGCACACGTCCACTCATTTAAAAAAAAAAAAAAACCCTGTAGAATTCTAGAAGGCTGTTACCCACACAAATAAGGTATTTGTTCAATAACACCCTAATGGGCATTTTTCATAACTCAATTATTTCTCATATGGTATATAATTGCTTTCTCCATTTTGCTTGCTTTGTATACGCTAATGTTGTGTAGCAAGAAGAGAAATCCTTTGTTTCTGTGGTGCTTCATAATCCTGAAGATAATACTGAAGATGGTCTTTGTTGGGTTTTTTTTTTTTTTTTTTTTTTTTTAGGCTGACAGCTTTGTTTTGGAGTGTGTGGATGATGTCATTGCCAAGAGGGGCCTGGCTTGTTTGTCTACCTCACTCTTAGTTACCAAATCACATGCGAATCCATCCTAGTAACCATGACAACTCATGCAGGTCCAGGCTCCATCCTGCTGAGGTAAAGAGCAAGAAGAGAGATCCAGTTACAAGGACACATGATTCTCCTGTAAGATACCTAATCTTTGTAAGTAACCGCCAGTCTTTAATATGATATTGTCTTTGTTGTATGCATGGGCTGTGAAAACAATAATGCAAAATGCATATTTTATTACAAGAAATACATAACGTATTTGTTCTGTAGTCATTGTATTAATCTAAAATGCAATTAATTTTAATTTAAACAAAAAAAAGTGATTTATGCAGCATTTTATCTAAAACCGTATTTATGAACTATTAAAAAAAAATTGTAATAGTGAATGCAAACAAAGCAGCATCACACAATTATTTTATAATGTGTCCCTTTTATAATTTTCTTCAGTTAAGCCTGATAAGCCTTTTTTGCCTCAGCTTCTTAAATCAGCATCCTTTTATGTGTTTTCTGGGAGTGTGTGTCGTGATCTTCAATAAACCTTAGATTTGAAGCCATACTACAGACTTCTTGCTGGGGCTTTAATTGGTAAATCCCTTTCTTTGTATCTGGGTCAGTCACTTCACTCTTCATGGGAGGGAAAACATAAGGGGTGTCCTTGCCACATCTGGCGCACACAGGAAACCAGTGCTTTTCTCCTTTCCTGTATCTAAAACAATGTTTGAATTGTCACCTTTAAAAAAGTATAGCAAAATACAACACTATTTTGCTATACAGTCTGACAAAAGTAGATAGGGAATTGTCATTAACTGTCATTGTTTGTTCTGAATAACAAGCACACATTAATTCTTGCTATGATGACAATCTACTGATATCAGCTGATTCATAAGTATTTAAATGTGTAGCACCCCATAGACAGTTTTAGGGTTTTTTTTTTCACATAATGGTGCCAGTGTTGAAGATGCTATATATGTGTTTTCTATTAAATGCTATCAGTATAACAAAAACACTCGTTTAAAAATTATCTTTCACTAAAAGTAATATGAAATACATTTTTGAAAAATGTGCTTATAAATGGAGTGGTCTGGTGAATTGTGAGAGCCTTGTTAGTATAGAATATGTCCTTTCAAAATTTTGTGATTGTGATTACATTACAGTACAGTGTGTACTATTCCCCCTACTGCTACACTAATACCATATAATATACTATTAACAATTGGTGAATTGAATCATTTAGGTTAAAGTGATGGCTATAACTTGTTCAGCCTGCCTAACATTCTTATTACTAAATATGTTTATACAAAGATACTGAGTAAAACGATAAGCCCATAGACTTGAATTTAGCTAATCAGATAATGTATGAGTTGGCACAAGCAGATAAACGGAATAGCCGTTAACTGTTATTGTGCTATGCTGTTATGTGTGTTATGGAATCTAGATAACATGCATCATTAACGCTGGGGGGTCAGGGGTTCCCCCAACCCACCGTAGTTAAACCCATGGACCAGTAGTGAAGTGGGTTGGCACACTACAGTCATTCTAGAAGTGGGTTGGCACACTACAGTCATTCTAGCAGTGGGTTGGCACACTACAGTCATTCTAGCAGTGGGTTGGCACAGTACAGTCATTCTAGCAGTGGGTTGGCACACTACAGTCATTCTAGCAGTGGGTTGACACACTACAATCATTCTAGCAGTGGGTTGGCACACTACAGTCATTCTAGCAGTGGGTTGGCACACTACAGTCATTCTAGCAGTGGGTTGACACACTACAATCATTCTAGCAGTGGGTTGGCACACTACAGTCATTCTAGCAGTGGGTTGGCACACTACAGTCATTCTAGCAGTGGGTTGGCACAGTACAGTCATTCTAGCAGTGGATTGGCACACTACAATCATTCTAGCAGTGGGTTGACACACTACAGTTATTCTACATTTCCAACACCATACTGCAGTTCAAAACTGTGTTTGCCATGCTTAATGAATTTGCCTGCTGTAGATAGAAACATTGTTTTTAAGCTACTACATTGCCTATAAAGTGACTAGTCTGAGGAATATTGGGCCTCTGTCTAGGAATTTAAGGGACAAGCATTAAGCATACAGGAACTTCAGATAGTACAGATAGTGGAATAAAGAGAGCTGATACTGATCAATTGTATTACGTTTTGCCAGCATTAGAAACATAATCATTAGTTCCCACATCATTATGCTGAAGTAATGTTTTGTTCATTACTTTTTTTGTACTTCAATTATGAATATGCATATTCTCAAGCACCACAATGTAGCAAAAGAAAGGTTTACCTTCAGTCATACTTGTAGCAACGAACTCATGTGTCAGTTTCCTGAGTCTGATTATCTTTGTTAACTTCACCCATAGATTCCTATAACTAATGTCAGCACCAGTGTGCTAATGTATCGGAATCAATGTGCAATACTCTTTTCTATATCTTTTATGTTGCCAATGCTGGTAATACTATGGTTTTTGTTTCTTCAGGGTAATAAACCCTAATAATGTCCAAACAGTAGAGAGTTTTTCAAACATCTATAAGGGCAATTAGAATGCTGTTGGAAAGGTTGAAGATTACATGAGTATTATTTGTGAAGGCTATTTTTTACTTTGGTAAGGGCATGCTGTCTAATTTGGACTAATTCTGAGCTTCAGATACGTTCAGCCGTCGTCTTCATTAGGAATGGCTGTGTTGGTTTGTCCATGGTTCAAATTCAGCTTACATGTTTACAGTTATGGCAAAAGTCTTGCATCACCCAATTGAATTAACTAATTATGCTTCATAAAGGCGAATGAAACCTGCTGAATAATGTTATGTTAACATATTGAATTACATACTGCTTTGTAATTTTTCATATACTTAACGTAAAACTGAAAAATGGGACATTATGAAACGTAACATGAAATATTGTACTTCTGTGGCTTCTGGTAGACTTGTGCAATATTGTTTTGGAGTTTCTTTGATTACATGGTGTTAAATAAAATATCTAAATTATGTTTTGTTTTTGTTTTTTTTTAAATCCTAAAATCCTAAAATTGTAGGTGATGCAAAACTTTTGGCCATAGTTGTAATGTAGCTAAGCTCCCATTGGCCATTTAAAACCATGGTTTGGATTCCAGCTCAACTCAAAACTGAACCCTTCTACTTTGTGGTTTGGGCTCATCTGGGCCTGGTATAATGGTTTTCGCGGTGTACTTAGTTCCCAAAGAAAAGCAATTCAGAGCTGTTTTCTTGGCTGAAAAATAGATATGACACACTTAGTAATTTTTGCTACAGATTTCGCCAGATAAGGTTAATCCTTCAATGAACAACACCTCTTACACAACTATTGACAGGCTCTGTTCTTAAATGGAATCTGCAGGAGCACGAGCCAAGTCACTGAGGTGCATTCCAGCTACATTCAAGCATCCAGGGACCCACATTACAGCCCGCTGCTAACGGAGCGCTATGTATACTGGAACAAGCGACCTGTTGCTGTAAAGAATACACCCCATGAGTGACAATGCTCATCGTTTGAATCCCAGTCTCAGTTATTATTTATTTCCATACAAATGTTTATATCTTATTAACAACATGCCATGCAAAGAGTTAACTATTTATGTAACAGTTACATAAAATGATAAAAATCTTATGAAAGAACCAAAGAAGACTGCCAAGTGACAGACTATCCAACAAATGTTTTGCATTTAATTATGCTGTTTGCCACTGTTGGGGGTTGAGGCCAGGATCAGGCCCAGCTCTGAAAGTGACTTTGCACAATTGGCAGTTCATCAGGTCTGGTCCAATGCAGGCACATAGAAAGCGGTGCCAGCAGCACACACTTATTTTCAGCAGCACCACAGTTATGCTCTTTGTTATTTTAGGACAACAGGCTGTTTTATGAAAAGCAATGAAACTATAACCAGTTAAGGGCAAGCTGAGCTTCAACAGCTTTTTTTATTACCAATATTATTACAAAGGAAGTCCAGAGAGTCTCATTCTTACAATAACAGGATCACAGTGCTGTTTGAAGTTAAATGATGCCATGCTAAATACTGCTAGGAACAATGATACTACCACTATCACTACTACGACTACTTCTACTACTGCTGCTCTACTACCAAAAAATACATGATTGGTACTATGTGAAGTTAAAAAGGTTGTTATCCAATACATTGCAGTGCTATAGTATCATACTAGTACTAGTGTGCTACTGTATCAGGACCAATGTACAATATTTATTCAAAATCCGTTGTGTTCTAATTGCTGGGTATGCAGTGTTCTGCTAATATTTCAGCTTGCTATTATAATGATATTCCAATATTTATTTATTTTTTTTTCAAAACACTTTGCTTAAGGGATGAGACTGGAGGAATCGCTTCAGTTGTCAACAGGGTCCGATAGCACAGCAGAAAACACCAGGTAATCAACTGCTTTTTAGATAGAGCCACTATTTTTAACAGTCCTTATCTAATTTTCTTGGAAAATCAAATGCACCAAGCTGTACAAACAGTTCAGGCTGCTTGGCACACTCTGGAGTGTACTGCATGTCTTTGAACACAAACAGCATGGATTTTTAAGTGATACTGGTTCAGTGGATAACCATTACCAAGGAAGGTCACACTGTACTGAGCAATAGAAAAGACACTTTTACCAGGGAATCTTTTTGCTTTGGGATGACCTGTTATTAGTAGTTGGTGCTTCTCAACCATTATTGCTATAATAATAAATGTATAGCAAACCTGGGGGAATGTTTACAGCCCCATACCTAGAATACAATATTCATCAAAGTTTTTTTTCATCTTACTGACCTTTTCATTCCTTGTTCTCAGTTGAGTTTCATGTTCTTAATGGAAAATCATAATTTTCTTGTAATTCACTTATAATTTGGAAAATGAAAATGGTTTGAAAGCATCGTTATGAACAATCAGTTCTCTACCATTTACCAGCAACTTAGTGATTTAAGCCTAAGCATTATGTTGGTGCTAATGCCACCTGTCCACCACCCTATCTCCGCCCTTGTACCCCTTGGTCTCATTGTTTCTCTGCCCTTGTACCCATTGGCCTCACTGTTTCTATGTCCTTGTACCCCTTGGTCTCATTGTTTCTACATCCTTGTTCCCCTTGGTCTCACTGTTTCTAAAACAAAAGGAGATTGGGTCAAAATTGCCTCATCCAATGGCCAGCTTCTCAGACAATGCACCCTTCAATCAGAATGAATAATGATATAGAACACACATAACAGATAGACTCTCTAATTGCAGGACTGGCAATTGCCAGCGTTTTGCCTACATGGGTCAAGCTTGGTCAGGGACGTCCAGCTGAATCGTTGGCACTGAACAGCATCACAATTAGGGAGCTAGCTCAGTGTATGTGAGTTTGACTGTTGTGAACACACACACACAACATAAAGAGCAGTGCAGGGAAGGGTTTTCTCTAAGACAGCACAAAGGGTTCTGCGACATATAGCTCAGTTATTAAAGAAGAATCTTTTAAACAGGACTATTCCGTTAAAAATCCTCATGTGAATTTAATAGTTTCAGCTGCCATATACCAGCAACACTGGGGACTAAGGTTTTCTCTAATTATCCACAGAGAAAGGACACACAAGCAGGGACAGAACAGCTTCTTGACATACCAGAAGCTGGCCTTGAAGGTTGAATTGTTTTTCTTAGAGGATGGGGGAGAAGTTTATTATCCATGCCCATGAAAGATTAAGGACTGTTTTCAAAGGTGACCAGTGCTATTTGTGCTGCACTGTGTGGTCAAGTTGTAATATGAATGACTGTCCACTGAGGGCTATAATAGAAACACTAAGCCCATTTTACTTGCCCAGTGTGTTAAACCAAATCTATTAAGATAAAATTAAACACAAAATAAAAACAAACAGAATATTAATAAGCTATAATTAATCCATACAAGGTATTTGCCGAATATATTTTATGTTTGTACACTACTTTTCATTATCTGTATTTACAGTATATAAATATAAATCTATGTACTAAAAATAATTTGAATCTTATGTTAGCCTATAAAAATAGAAAAAGCAAAAATAGAAATAAATATATTTATTTTTTAAATGACAGCTTAACAACCTGTTAGCATCAATATTACTGTACACGCTTGTTAGAAGCGTGGCACAGACTTGCAAGCTTGGTAAAATCATTAGAGATTATTATACCAACAGCAGTGAATCAACGTTACTAGCTGAGCTGGTGATCAAGTTTACCCTATATATTTAAAAAAAAATAATTAAGCTGCATTTGTTAAACAAAGCCCAGCCAGTAAAGCACTACAGCACATGCTCAGCACATGCTAGAGGCGTTTGACTCCGATAGTGTGGGAGATATAATCTGGGGATATCTGTGATTGCATAACGTTTCTTATCCACACATTTACTGTTTTCTGGGTCAGCAGAGATACACTTGATCCACATACAAGAACAGCCATGATGTGCCCTGGCAAGAATGGTACCAGTATGCATGGCAAAGAATTGTAAAACTCATGCTTTCCGGTAAACACTTAGGACAAAGCATGGTAGACTGCAATATTAAAATGACTGTTTTGATTTTTAAAAAAATTTATTAACAATATTCACAAATATAATATACAACAAGATAACAATAATGTCAGTACCAGGGGCTGTGGTACCTTACAAATATGTAATTATTGTAATTTATAGATACAAATTCTACAAAGTAAATACAAAGTAAAATAAATATACATAGATATATCTTAGCTACATATCCATGTACATAGTCATACTTGTATAGTTACATATATAACATAAAAGCCTAAAAAATAGGATGTTTGTTTATAATATCCAAGAAGTACTGACGTGTTCTAGATTTTAACAGAGAAAGGGATTTAATATATGCTGATAAGTCTTTTTTAAAGATGACAAAAGAGGGTTTCATAAAAAGAAATTTACATTTGTGATATTATATATATAAATATTTTCCCAGTAACAAGATTAGGTTGACAGCGTCCCGAGCCTTAGTGTTCTGTGTTTTATTAAAGTACCACACCACATCAATAACTGATAGTTTAGATACATTTTGAATTTTTAAAGACAAAGATTTATGAACATCATTCCAAAAAAGTTTTGGAAAAGGGCATTCAAATAATCTATGAGTTGTTGTTTCTATGTCACAGTCACAGAAACACCATGCATTATGTGGGATACCGACCCTGCAATTTAGCAGCTCCCCTGATGGGTAAATTGCATTTATAATTTTAAAGTGAGTTTCATTCACCTTAGGATACATTGGGCAGGCGTGATAGAAAGTAACAGCTTTTACCCAAATCACAGGTTAAAAATCTCGGCACACTGAAGGTTGACATATTGTAAATAATTATTTTGTTAAATGATTTCTTATCCATTTATTATTGCATTTGAAGTCTGTGAATTCAATACCATTTATTTTTAAACAGGCTTTTAGAGGCAATATCATAATAATCTAAAATATTTTGAATTGTTGTATTGAGGTGTAATGTGTATTAACTAGTTCTTCATATTTTTTAATGAGTGAATGTCATCTAAAACATCTCTCAGAAAAAAAAAATGATTCAAACCACTCATAAGCATATTTTTTTTACATTTATACTTCTATTATTCCAAATAACTGTATTGTGTGGTGTAAAATTATGTTTAAATATTAGTGCTTCTTTGTGAAATTGTAGCCAATTTAATAGGAATTAATAGGAATTTTAGACGCCATAAAATCACAGCATAATACAAATTTCAGTCCTCCCAAGACTTTAAATATACAGTTGGGAATGTGAAACCATATTGGTTCACTATCAAGTATGCATTGTTTTAATCAATTTAATTTAAGCGTTCCATTTAAACATTGGAAGTCAATAGCATTTGCTCCCCCCTCTTCCAAAGAATAAATCATTCTAGAGAATGATACAAATTACACAAGGCAAAATAATGCACATGACGTCTACTTGCAGTTGTGCTGTTTAAAATAAAACAGAAAAATATTATTTTTTTTAATAATTTGTGTCAAAATATACTGTTGTTAAAAAAAAATAATAATAAGTACAGTATGTGTTTGCGGGATTTTAGATAATTTGCTTGATAATAAAACGCAGCTTTGCAATACAATCTATCTGATTTTGTTGTATGTTTTGTTATGACCAGTAAACGTTTTTATAAATAATAACACTACTACTGTAGAGGCACACATGTGTTTATACTCACCCAGTATTATATTACCACTGACAGTTTGGCATTCCTGTTATTATATTAGTTAAAGGTGAAATAAAGAATGTGCTGAACATAATTGTCCTTGTATGGAATTTACTTCCCATCCTATCTTCGTTATCCCTTCCCTACCTTAAAACAGCCAATAAGGTTTAGCCTTGCACAAACCATGCTGATAGAAGCAGCGCCAACATTGTAGACTCTTCAAATGGCTAAGGGAACCCCTTCTAAGCCAATTTGTGTGTGATTAACATTAAGTGTTATATTGTGAGGCGTGAAGTACCATCAGTTGGTATACAATGGTATAATTATTTTAATTTATCATATGGGGGAAAAAAAACACTTTTACGATGACTCTTTACAATCATGTTTTTTTTTTTTTTCCAAGCCGACCCCTTTCCAGCCTCAAAGTGGTACCGCCTCAAATGCAGCACCAAGCTGTTACGAACTGAAAAGTTTATCAGTTACAAGTTTGTTTCAGAGGTGATCTGTGGGAATATCTCATTAGAAGGAGGGAAAATACAAAGCGCAACGTTATTGGATTTAAAATTCAGACTGCCTCGATATTACCTCGTGGAGTATGCAGCACTGAAGTTTGAATTTGGCAAAGCGGGCAATAAACATTGGTATATTTCAAACAGCGGAACTGAATAAGGTAGGCAACTGAAGTCTTTATTTTAGATACCTAGCGGTATGTCACAAGACAAGACATCCAAAAAACTAACTATGACTTAACATACAAATAGCTTTACTTTGGCATTGCATTTTTTAGTGTATTTACCAGACCATTACTTTCAAATATAATGTTGCCTATTAAAAATAAGGTATTGTTATATAATTGCATAACCAAAAATGTCTGACATACCGAAGACTAGAAATGTACAGCAGTGCTTTGATTTGTACTGTGTTGCCAGATGGTGTTATTTTATTCGTAGTCAGTCTTAAGTATATTTGTATTTAATTGCAAGTCATAGGAATAGTACACTTATGTTGCAAGTTCCGCTTTACAATTGGTACTAGAACCAGAAGATCGAAGAAGATTGCTAATTTTAGCTACTGGCACGTTTTACCTTGTAAATTCTTGAATCGCAGTAGCTTTATAGTTTCTCTACAGTGAATGCAAAAATAGAATCCCTAAACGTGCTTATTATTATTATTATTTATAGTTTTTGATGGGAGGATACATTCACTAGATTATTAATTTTAATAAACTGTATAATCTCTTGGATTTTTGTACTAGTAATTTTTCCAAAAAAGAAACGGGCCTATTTGTGTAGTTTACGGTGTTCTTTTTCTAGAAAGCGGACAAGCTGGGAAGACGTTTTGATAGACCCCCCCCATTACAAAAAAGTTGGGCTTGACATTAGCCTGACAAGGAAGCCTTATCAACAGTGTAACAAACCTACCCATTACTTAGTAGGGTAGCCGAGCTGAAAAATGCTGTACTTGACTAGTTTAGTCTAGTGTAAAACCATGGCAGTGCCATGTGGCTGACGGGGTACCCTAAGTAAATCAATAATAGACTACATAAATGTTCAGACTGCCACAGTAATAGTAGTGCATGTGCTTGCATTTTGTTTTGGTATTTTAGGATAATTTTATAAACATGTCTGCCAGCAGTCCACTGAAGGTCAGGACAAGCGCTTAGTATAGGCGTTGTAGGTGTGCAGTACTCTAGAGTCTTAAAGATACAGCTTATGTTTTTCCCAGGCAAGTTCAATAAGCCCATGTACATAATTGATTTACTTTGCTTACCTACCTCCTTATCCCTGCCGTTAAAATGAGTGCTTTTGAAGAAGCAGAAGGTACAATGGGGAAACTTGCACCACATTTTTATCATTTTAAAATGTGTTCATTTCTGTGGAGAAATCAATCTGATACTCTACACTGTGTGTACAGTAGCAGATTTACTACATCCACTGTTCTATTCAACCGTTTATATTGTGTTGTACAATGTACAAGAAGACACTTTATTTTGCTGTGGGAAATACATTATTGATTGGTACCACACCAATACTGTTGTGGGCAGTTGTGAAAAATACCTAAAGCAACCTTGCAGTGTAGTATTGGAGGGAAATCCATTGCAATTTGGAGCTGTTCAGATTCTCCAATGCACTGAGAATTCTGCAGATCTAACCTGTTCTGCAGTTACAGCTGAGTCGCTATGTCTTGGTAATCAGAGTGGGAGGAGTTCTGTCTGGAATCCCTGTTCAGTCCTTGACTTGTTTAGTTACCCCTGGGAGAAAGTATTTTTACCTTTGCTTCAGAGAGAGCTAAAATACTGGATTCAACAAGTATTTGGCTAAATGTAGTAATTCTATTGGGAACATTCTCTACAAAGGTCTGCTCATGCAGATAAACTCTTTTTTATATATTTGTGGGTGTCCAAAACGTGTTTTAGATCCTGTATGACTTTAATTTGTATTTTATTTTAAGTGTTCTGATCTCCAAAAGTAACATCCAGTTTTAGTTGTTATTACTTTTAGGCCCGGCCACACTACATAACAGATCTCGAGAACTATACTCAAACGTTTTGATTCAGCTCAAAGTGTCCACACTAAAGTACCATTTCGTGTTTAGTTGGACTTAATGAGTGCAAACACTATTAAAACAGTCTGGTTACAGTTCCTAGCAGCGCAATGGACTGTGACTTAATATGACATTATCCCACCATGCACTGTATTTTATGTTTACAGCCTGGCAAATATGGAGCCCGTGCCCAAAGAAGACATAGCACTTCTTAGCTTGAAAGTTACAGCTTTGTTTCTTAAACACAAGGTACAATGGATCATCATGTGTGCATTTTTGTTTTGAACGCCCCATGTATCAGTGTGACTTGATTTTTGGCATCTGATCATGCCGCTCCATGTTCCACCATTTTACAACAAGCCTCAGAAATTGTATACGGTATTGACAGTCGTTCTGTTCTGAGTTCTGCATTTGTGATGTCCATGCGCCCAAACATATTAGAAAGCATTTTGGGATATTAGAGGCTACACAAAAAAATGTAGTTCTGTATTACAGCGTCCAAACTTCTGACAAACCACACTACCTGATGCAATCAAATTTAGAACCAGACTCGATTACCCCCTTCTGCTGAGGCGCCCCTAGAAATCGTTCATAAAGTAACGATGATGTAATGGTGATTAGACGCCCATTTTAAGCCTTGAACGGCTCCAACAACCAATCAGGGATAGTTATATACTTTCAAAATTAAAGTAAAGTTAAGATAGACAGAAAGCTAGACGAGTGAGGGTTTTTTGGGGTGTTTTTTCCATACTAAATCGTCCAAAATGTTTATAAACCCAAACCCAAAAATATTAACTGGTAGTGAAATATTCATATGATAAACATCACTGATGACTCTCCAATCAAATGCATTTCACTAAAGCCCTAGGCCAATGTAAGTACCTTTTATTAGGAGGTGCTGCATTTCAGCATCTTATTTAGGTTTTGATTACTGTGTATTCCAGGATTTTAAAGCACAGCATTACAAGAGAGCATACTAAATTGCTTTATATAACCCAGAATGCTTTACATAAACAATATTTTTTTTCAGAAAATGTTGATTAGTTGACAGATCTATCTGAAGGCGAACTACTTCACATTACACATCCGTCAAACAATTTGGTGTAAAATGAAAACTCCACGTTATTTAAACAATTCTTTCTGAGAGTTGTGGCTATCACTGACGCTTTTTTACAGTTTCTATGTAGATCACTAAATTACACTTAAGGAGACATTTCTAAAGAAATACATTTTAAAACTTTTTTTTTTTTTTTACATTCAGACTAGGTAATCATAGGGTATATTTCATCATAGAGTGAAAAGATTATCCTCTTAATAATCTTCAGGTTCTCGGCTGTTTAGAAAGGTATAAAAAAGTATGCTTTTGGTGGATATTTGTCCTTGGACGGAAGCCGAAAGTCATGTTCTGTCAGTCAGACCTCAAACAGGTAGAATGTTCACAGGAGCGGAAGATTTAAAGGCAACTAACATGGTTTAAAAGCACAGAGTGCACAGGGCCTTGGTGTCAGGATCTTCTAGTTCAAAAGGGGTTCCAGTTCAGTGGATTGTTCTTTGATTTTAAAAAATGATGAATGACGCAGATCTTGCTGCATCTCCTAAATGTTTTAAAAGGCAGCCTTTGAAATGATTGTGACGTACAGTAAAGTACAGTCGGATCTGGTTATAAGGACTGCCCAAGGGACTGTAAGCGACAGACAAACAAATATCTGCTGTAGGGATCTCTGTAGACGAGTAGTCAGTGAAGAGTTCCCTTTTTATGTAATTTTCCATGGTGCTTATTGCAGTTACTCAAACAGTGTAACATGTTTTGATAAGTCTGTGTTCAGATTATTTTAGCACAGCATGAGTTCCGGGGGGACTCTTCAGTTCTAGTTGCCTGCCACAGACATGTAATGTAGGATGGATCAGCAGCCGTAGTCTTCTAGTAAATGCCAGCACTATCTAGTCCACAGCAGTGTATTGCCAGCAATCCAAAAGAAACTTTGGATCAAGTTGGCTTTTATAAAGGCACTTTAGATGATCAACCCAAACTGCATGTACTATACAGGCAAGCAGCTAGAACTGGCGAAACAATTTCTCAAACCACCGGAACACACACTTAACAACAACAAAACAGTATTTGTGTAATTGCAATAGTCTGCATGATTCAAAATGCAAAGGGAAAATGCAAACTAAGAATATGAAATCCGAAGCTGCATGTACACTACTTCCCTCCCTGGGGAGGGGGGAGGGGACACTCAACAGGAAGAGAGATGATTAAAACTTTTGTTAGGTTGGTGTTTAGTCCAGATTTGAGCACACCTGCCCTGCCACTCTGCTTAGTCATAAATGACTCAAGTTTGAAATTGCAGGGTAAACACTGACTGTTTAGCAACATCTCCTGTTTTTACAAAACTGGCACAAGGAAGATCATAAAGTAACTGTGTAAGAGAGAGTGGAAGTGTTTCACTTTTAATAATCTCCTCTCTCTATCTATCTATCTATCTGTCTATCAATACAGCGATAGATAGAGAGAGAGATAGATAGAGAGATATGCATAGAATGAGACCTGGGACAGCATAACCATCTATTAATTGCCTTTGCAATTTAAACAAAAGTTTGAGCTAGAAAAATGTTTTACTGTATTTCTTCGAATTTAAGACGCAGCTCAAACTTCTCACTCTCAATGTGAGGAAAAATGAAAACATCAAATATGCATTTACAAGATACAACCTTAATTACGCATATGGAGGCAGTTTGCGATGGTCTGCTATCACACAGAACAATACAGTTATGTCCTGCTTCTCATTACTCGCACCTGTTTTTCTCCCAGTTTGTGAACTGTGGTATTGCTTGGCATCTCAAAAAATATTCGGGTCTGATCAGCATTTCCAATCTGTCCAAGCTGGTGTTAGAGATGCTGAAATTGTAAAAGCTTCTCTTTGAATTGCTCATGAAGCTAATGATGCTTCTTTGAAAATGGATCCCTGTATGTCATGGATGACACGAGATCGGGCATAACGTTTTGATTCATATTTTCTCTGCAGTCAGTCACGATGCTGCTTGTGTATTCGGGTAGTGACGTCTTTGCCTGGCATTCAGTAACGTTGCTGTTTGTGTGCTTGGGTAGTCGTGTCGTGTTGGTGATTTTTAAAGCATGCATCACTAAACTGTACTCCAATTTAAGACGCAGGCTATCTGAAGCAAAAAATGGTTACGCTGCAGTCTTAAATTTGAATGAATATGGCAAGTCTAATTCTACAAATAAAAATGGACTGCTTTTCTAAATGCATGAATTTAGTTTCCTAGAATGCTTTTTTTTCCCAAAGGTTAATACAACTGGGCCTTTGGAGAATTATAAAAATGCTTGATTGCTTTATTCAGTGTGTGCAGGTCAGTGTGCGGTCTGTTCAATTCCCTTATTTCATATAGGGCTGAAGGATGGCACACGTCTGTCTGGAACATCGGCATGAGTTGAAGCGATCGAGGCTGAAAACAGAGATCCATTTAAGTGCTGCGACAGCCAATCTAAGCCACACACAGACACACGCAGTCCTATAACTCTACAAACTGCAATATACAAGATACAAATCTAGCTGTATTTGTTTTCTAATCAGTCCAACCTTTCTTTAATCCATTGTCAATTTCATTGAAAACAGAGAAAAGATTGAAGACAATACTGTTGTCTCAGGTATGCAGGGCATTGTGATGTCACAGTTTTAAATGGACTGCACTTCAAAAGAATTTCAAAAGGTACCTCTAGAATGATTTTTTTTTTTTTTTAAAGCAGGTGACAATAGGATTTCTCTGTGGTGCAGTCTATAATTGTAACAGTACTAACATTTGAACTGCAGTACAGTAACCATGGTATTCCAGCATGCCGTACTGTACTAGAGGTTTATCAAAGATTTGTTCTACTTTCTTTACATGGTGTATTGTAATGTAAGACAACATAGCTCATTGTAGTTTAACAAATTGTTATTGATTTGAATAATAAATATGTTTTATAGTTGGTATGAATACATAGTCTGTCACATTTAAATTTCTTTCAACAAAATTATCCTTCATTAAATGATATCCTTCATTCATTTGATTCTATTCTGCATCAGCAATTATCCCATTGGGACCACCCTGCATATTGTGACATTAGTGTATCATTATATCTCGATCTTGTACCTGATCCTATAAACAGGCTTACACAGTGACCCTGGTATTGGGAACATGAGTAATGTATAGTCTGGGAGGCTTGGAATAGTACAGTATGAACATACAGACAGAGGGTTGGGAACATGACACATTCAAAAGGCTATACAGTTAGTCTGCATAAGATTTATAAAATGACACATGTTTAGTTTAAACATGGCCAATGTTGACAATCAATATAGGTAAAATGTCTTTGCTTAAATCTACAGTGAACTTTTATTAGGCTGCAGACACTGTACTGTAGTATGGAGGCTGAAACAAATTTCTTTAAGCATACTGTGATGAAGCTTGTGAACAATTCTCATGTGAACAATTTAAAGCATGTATACAGACCTTGCAAGAATTGCCAATCTGACAAATGAGGAAAGGAATATAGACTTAATGCTGCCATCTTAAATATATTGAATCAGTTACTGTGAATCAGTGTTTTTGACAATCTTCAATCACAGTGCCATGTTAACTGTATTGGGTTCTTGTTAAGTGTGTGGTTTTTTTTGGGTGGGGGGGGGGGGGGGGTCAGTGAAGTACTTTTGTCAATAAAGTAGTACAGCACAGTTCAGTGTTTAACCAGTAAACCTAGTCTACTGAGATTTAACTTTTAAAGCTGTTTGTTAAATGAAGAGACTTTGTATGTCTATCCATGGGTGATGAGTGTGTACCAACCAACAAGGAGGAGAGGGATCCTTTGTTTAACCTGTACAATTTAACTGCACAATCTGGGGAGCCTGGAGTCGTGGGGAAATTGATTTTAAAATCTAAGGGATGCAGATAAGACTCTTCTCGAATAGGCTTCTCTCCTTTAATCAACCCATAATTGGACCCTTTCAAGATTACACAAAGCTCTTTTCAGTCTGGGGCTGTGCTTTTGGTTAACAGCCACAGAGCTCTTGGTTCAGTCAGAAACCGACAGAGAAAGTGTCTTTCCCAGGAGTTCCTTGCAGTATCCTTTTCTTAACTCGACTCACTCCCTGTCCCCTGTTTATCTTCCCTGATAACAGACTAGGACTGTTACTGCAAAGTCTCTGTGGGCCTCCCTTTCTTCTCTTAGTCCCTGTGTTGTTGTTCTTCTCCCATTGTTAAGTATTCCCAACTAGCTACAAATGTATTGGATTCTTCCCGGTAACCTTTTTCCAAAGCACTGATAACGGAAACTTGCCAGACTGCAGCCAGTGGGTGCATCAAAGGAAAAAGATTCTGGAGGCATTTCCTTTTCCTCACACCTCCTTATCCATCTGAACTTCCTTAGTTACAGTCGCTAAGCCAGGGGATTGAAGCTGTCACCAATCAGCGTCTGCCAATTTGCAGACCACAGTGGGTGTGGGACTGCAGTAATCTGAACTTTGGAGGCAGACAACTACTGCCATAAAAACTTCTGACATGTTTCAGGGGCAGTGTTGTACAAATGTAACTAATTTATTTGTAAATAGATAAATGTAATACTGCAGTAAAAAAAAAAAAAAAAGATGCATACAAAATTCAAATGCTGTTTACTAAGACAGTGGTGTCATTTAAGAAGCAATACTGGCAGCTTCCTCTCATTAGAGGTGAGGCGCTGAAATCCAGCATCCTGTAAACGTATGGAGACAAACTTGCTTTCGGTGACAAACTGGGAAGAGGTGATGACGCCTCTTAATGGCCTTGACTCATCAGGATCTTTCTTTTGGTGGGGGGGTGGCATTCTTTTAAAAAACACCTTGTTTAGAAGGTTGTAGTTCAAGTTGTACTGGTCCCTTTGATTAAAAAAAAAAAAAAACAAAACTTCTTAATTGGCATTGTAGAGCGTTCATCCAAATGTGGCATGATTAAAAAAACGAGTTTGAAATTCTGCTTTTTTAATAGAGAAATGTTTGACATTCATCTTGCACACATTTATCATCTGTCTGCCTGATGCTACTGTAGACTTTGCCATGTAGTACAGTATGCCATTCAAAAATAGGATGACTGTACAAACAAATATTGGAAATTAGTTTTCTAGATTACCTGCATTGCCAGTGTTCCCATTGTTACTGTATTGTTCTGATTACCAGCATTTTTAAAAGGCATTCCTTTTAAAATGACTTCAAAGTAAACGTCAGAGGTTATCTTTGCAGGCCAGTTTATACCACTGTCTGGTGTTTTAACTACGGTACAGCTTGCTTCTTTGGATCCCAAAGGGTATAATTATTGCTTATCTCTAGCCGGCAGTGAGGGTGAAAAGTAATTTTCTGTATAAAGGGTGTCGGGTCAAAGATACAAGAGAACTTGTGGATAAAAGGCTGAGGCTGTTAACCCTTAACACCAAGTGGAATTCCTCTCCAACACCAGAGTAAAAGGGGACTCTTTATAACCATACAACAGCAGTACAAATTGGTTGCAAAATATATTTGGGAATTTGAAAATAAAACGATCTACATTGTTCTCAAATCCACTTTTACCTGATGAAGGGTCGTATGTTGTCTTTCAATCTTGTATATTTTCAACTTGTATGTTGAACAAATAACATGTAGTAACTAGTGCAGGGATGAACATGGGATTTTCATGTTCAGATATTACAATAATTATAATGCTTATAATTTAAATATTTTGTTCATTTTCAAAAAATAATGAAGGCCATTATATTGCCCAGAAAGCAGACAGAAACAGCATAACACGGGGGTGTTGTCCCTGTGTTTGCGCCTTTTATTTTACAGCAAGACGTTACAATTGAGGAGAACTCTAGTTCCTTGCGAAAAGTTATCGGCGAGAACTGTGTTGATCCTCATTTTTTTTGGTCTATTAAATCACACATAGCTCTTTTACATTTGCCTTTTTTTTTTTTTAAACTGTCGCGCAACTTCTGGTGAGGCAGTAAATGAGTGCATGGTATTTTTGTCATTTCTAGCGAATATGAACGTATGATTTTTTTTGTATCCCAATACATGCCAGAAAATACTCGTTTGAATATTGGGATATTTGTCCCTGCATTAGTATTAGCCTACTGTAACACCTGTGAACCTTAGCTAGGGGGGAAAGAACCAAACTGGTAAACAAAATTGTACATCTGCCTAAGCTATAGTTACAAGAATTCCAATGTTACATTCACATCTTAACCCTATAGCAGGGTTCTCCCTAGGAATTCTGTATAGTTGGGTGGCAGAGCATTATAGCCTGGAGCACTTTTAATAGAAAAATGTAATTGCCTTACTTTAAATATATAATAAGGCAAATCATTTGAATATGAAATTGAATTATGAATAATAATCCACCCTAATTTGTACACAGGCTGCTCTATTTACCCCCTGGTCCTTTGCAATCTTTTGTGTTTCTAGCATAGCTTGAACATCGCACCCAATTCCTTGCTGTAAACAAGCTGTACATTATGCAAATATATGCCTACATACCCTTTTTTTTTTTTTTTCCTCTCCAAAGGAACCCATTCAGTGTGGCTAGGGTGAAAGTAATAATTGTGCATATCAATAACAACATAATGCATATTTAAGAATTTTATATGCTATTTGATTATGGATTGTCATGTCCTTTTAATCTCTTTATGAAGATGGCCAATTAAAATAATCTGTTCTAGCTTTAAAAGCAGACTCTGCAGTGTGTGTGTGTGTGTGTGTGTGTGTGTATATAATTGGGAGGTCTGTACGGAATGGGAGAGTATTGCCTTCATCATACCCAATTGAGGATATTGGAGGTGTTGGTATGTATTCTGAGTCGGCACAGACATGGGATAAAACTTGCAGCTTTTTGATTAAAAACAAAGCTGTCTGACTGTTTTCCTAAATTGCCCTACCAGTTTAGCAAGGCTTAATTGGTTGTGGATCAAACCAGTATTTAGAAATGCTCTTTTATAAGTATGCAGTTGCCTTCTGCGATAGCACACGTCTTAGCTGAACAGAGTAGGTGCCCCAGGTATTTATACAGGCACAAACCTGTTGTGGTGCAGACCCAACCGATCTGTGTCGGATTACTCAACAAACACCACGCAATGTGTAGGAGACGGCAATTCAAATTTCGTTTCTGACAAACAACCTGGTGTTTTTAATTCACTGATACAGTAGCAAGCGTTGTGACACAATTCTGCCAGTACATTTTTGTTTGGTACAGTACTGTAGATGTACTACGACTGTGCTGTGTACACTACACCCTTGCAATAACAAACCTGTTGGGGTTAAGCCTTTCGTTTTTATATAGAGGGGTTCGTTACAGCGAAAGGACAATCAAAATGAACGATAAACTGTTGGGAGTTAGTGAGATGAGAATTGCATGTACCTGTTCGTCTCATGTATACAGTATTCTGCCTTTGCTTTATTCTATTAAAGAACTAAAACCCAGTACAAAAAGTACAAATTCCAAATTGAAGCTGAACTTTTATTCAGTCACTGACATGAATCATTTCAAAGTGTACCAAATCGTAATCCAACAAGCAAGAATCCCAAACTGAGCTTTTATTCCAAATCAACCCGACATGTTGCTGTTTTTTGTCTAATTTTGCTTTGCCGCATGGTTGCTGAACAAGCCCAAAACCTGAGCCCTTTTTGACAACCTACAGTATGTTCATGATAGGAATATGTCTGATTTTGTTACTGCTTTTTTTTTTTTTTAATTTTTATTTTTTTTCAAACGATAAATATAGCTTCCAGCTTTGTTGCAACATGAAATGATTTTAGTTCCGGAGGCATAGTTACACTGCGCTGCTTTTCATTACAACAAAAGAGTTGACTTCACTGCAAAGGTGGCATCCCTAGTGTGCAGACCAGAATGTTGACAGTATGTGTTTTAATTTATCTGTCTGTCTGTTATATAAAATACAATTTTTTTTTTTAAATTTATTTTGTATTTGGGGTCCAGGAGCCAGGTTAGTTATGGATGAAGGTTCGTTTTAATGAAGGGCATTATAGCGAGGGTATACTGTGCTTATGCTGTGGCATAAGTTAAGTTTCACTCAGGTCTGAACCCAGCAGTGCCCAGTCTAATGTCTTACACAGTACCATTCTTTTAAAAGGTTAGACTCCTAAACTAAAACCTACTGTCGCCTGTAGAATTGGAGTCCATTAGCATCCTGGATAAGAAGCCAGTCCTGCTGTACTGTAAGTTTTGTTGTTTTTAATAAATCTTCACAATTTGTCATCGTGGGTTGCAACCTCGTAAATTCCTGAGGGTTTAGTGGCTGCCGTGCCTATGGAAGGTGCATTGCAGTTCACTCTTGTGCAGTTTTCTTAATCTTTTCAAGAAAGCCACCCCTAATCAGATAGAGCGTGACTGTGCATGTAACCAGCAAAGGCAGCAATACCAGGTTAGAGGTCAGATTACTAATAGCCAAATTTACTCCTTTATTATTTCTTTGAGTGGAATTTGGTTTACAGATCTCATTACCACAGTTAATATGTTCTCCGAGATGTGACTGCTTGGGTTTTCAGGCTAACTGCATTAGTCCCAAATACTATCCTCCTTTTGTAATGTTTGTTTTAATTTGATTAATTTATTTTAGCTCAGTCTTAGCATTGCAGATTAATGGTGAGACTTGGAGGTGCTGGCAACTAGGCAACTAGAACAATTAACATTTTAAGTGTTCAAATAATCAGCAGGGCAGCTGAACATTATGCTAGTGGCAGGGAATTGCTGCCAACAGACAGCAGAAATAAATGTTTAGAGAAGTCAAAAAAGCCAGACTGTATTGTAGTTGCTGTACAGCACATTCTTAAGAACATCACAAATCCGTGCAAACTAAGACTAGCTTGGGACATTCTTAATCCCAGGAATGTACTTGTTCACTATACTATTCTGGAACATTATACAGTACCCTTTATTTTCATGTTAATTACAACGTTAGCTAAATAGATGTCATTGTGTACAAGTGCTCCTGGTTTTAAGAATCTCTTCCTACTGTACATCCTACATATAATAAATGCAAGGAGGGAGGGGGCTGTTGGCACAATCGCACCCTACATTACTTTGTAATCAACTATTAAGTAACATGCGTGACAGTCATCAAAATAAAAAGTTAAGAACTGGAGACGGCTGATATACTGTAGTGTGCAGTAGTACTCAAAACATACAATTTGTACAGCGCATTACGTGGACAAAGCTTTGTCGAATTTGAGTTCAGAAACCACCTATAAAGACAGAATGTCTGCCAATGAGCAGTTTTTTTTGTTTTTTTTTTTAAAAGGAGTGCTAGTCAGAGTAAAGTCTGGAAATTACCCGCTGTTGACTTAGTGTCATTTAACAGCGTTGGCACTAGGTGAGCCCTTTGGCCTGTTTATTTCAATGAGATGGCATGTTTACAAGAAATCAAGCTTCCTTGCTGAAGATTAGCTGGATAGGTAAATCTTCAAGCCAGACGGATAATAAAAGCTTAGAGGATCTGGCCTGCGGAGGTGCTCGGCAGTTTCACAGTTCATGGCCTCTGTCACAGAAAGCAGACTGAGTGTGGCTACGGTTTGGGCTGTTTTCTGTGTGAAAGGGAAGGATGCTGAACAGTTTGATTTTAGAGACACAGTATTCTTGATTGATTTCAGGATTGGATGTGCAGTATTAATATATGTCTTCACACATTTCAAGTTGTATTAATGTCTTTAGTTAAACAGGGAATTCTGCTCTGGCATTCTCTTGTGTGTCAGGTGTTTGGCTGGAGCAATTGATTGCATTTGAGCAGCACTTCAAATATTATGGTTAACAGAGCTAGGAAAATAGTTCCAGTAAATCTTGGATATAACATTTTTCATTTTAAAAGATTGGCTCATTTATTTTAACAAGTTACTGATCACTCCTCGCTGCATATCTGATGTATTTACTTCTGGTATTTTAAATACGATAATTTTATAAGATAAATTTTAGGGTCATTGCTGCAGATTACCACGAATATGCATGTCTGCATCCCTTTCAATTCTGTGTGTCCCGTGAACGCAAGACTAAATATTTTTCTGTCCAATGGATTTATTTTGCGTTAACGCAACCTCTGAGTATAGTTCTGTAGCTTATTGCAAAATCATTGCCTAAATGAATCTAGGAATTGATGTGATCCAGTACCTCTCTGCATAGAAGGGGCAGAGCAGCATAACTATGATGTAATGCTCTCATAATGAGAACTGCAGTGATGTACTCTAGCAAGAGCCAGATCTGTACTCGCCCTATTACAAGATGTAAGTTTAGGAAGTGAGATTTTATGTTCAAAGTATCTTAATGTATGTCCTTTTACAGTGTAACTGCCATTCCTGCTTTTGTCCATCTCTAGTTTGTACTCCTTGATTTTCTTAATTATCCTTATTTACAGTTTCTATGGCTAACTTTTGAACCATGGCTTGAATTAATTTTAAACTGATTCTGTGGCCATAGAAACCCCACTGATTGCCATTTATAGTAAATGCTACTGCACTGGCATTAACTCTATTTGACTTGGAATAAAACCTGACAATACATTTCAAATTGTAGTGTGCTTTGGGTTATGTTTGTTTTGGCAATTCCTCAACAAAGGGAAGACCAAACACTGTTGCTGTATGCCTTGCACATTTTAATTGGTGATAAGCCCTTACAAAAGTGTACTGTACGCTCAAACATTCATCTCTGTACTGTAATAACTACAGTGCACCTTGGGAGATCATGCAAGGCACTTTTAATGGATGTTCCAAAAGAAAGGTGCGTGGGATGCTTGATTTGTGGGTCTGTTGGAATCTAAATCAACTCTATGCAGATCACAATGTTTGTTTTTTGTTCTTCTGTATACTGTAGGCCAACAATATACAGTTCATAGTCATACTGGCTTGAATGATTCAGACAGGCTCAAAACATGGTGTAGGCCTAAGTATTTTTTTGTTCGCTGGAGTCAAAGCCAAGACAGAGATTGAGAAAATACAGAAACAAGTAGTTATTCCCTACAAGGGAGTAGAGTATTTGTGGAGTTCAGTGGTTATTGGATTGAGTTGCTGCTTCCTTCTTTTTTTTTTTTACCTCCAGTAGAATGCTGTACCATACAATACTCTTCCATTCTGACACAAACCTTGCTGTTGTAATGCAGTGTCATCTATTTACCAGTGAGGCTAAAATATGTTAGGAACTGGAGCAACTTACTATGCAGGCTACAGCCCCTGAAATATTCTAAAGCACCAAACCCTCCATGCACATGCAATCACTATTCTGTACATTACTGTAAATAAACTTCATTGCAATCTCGCTGTATGTTTCATTAACAGTGTGGAATGTTTTAAGATGGATAAAGTCCTCCAGGCTTGTTCACATGAGGACATCAGGGTCTGGTTAGCCCTGTGACCTTGGTGTCCCTGCGATTTATAAAGGAGTTACCAGGCTTTTCCCTATGAGCTATGAGTCGATCCCTTGACAAATAATGTTGCCACAATGAATGAGAATGTTACACATGTATGTAAACCTGCAATTATCTCTGCTATGTTTAGTAGTGAAAGTGATTCAGGCCAGCCACAGGAGACTGAAGAATTGCAACTTATTTGCATCTCAAACAAAACATGCTGTGTGTCTACAGTACAAGGATGGAAACAAAAGATACAGTAAAACTTGGCTGTTTGTGGGACAACTTGCACTTTTTTCTTCCTTTCTTTTTGGTTAGCTATTCTTTGTTATTCTTTTAAAGAATAACTGGGAACCTTTTGCTTCAGATCAACCCTGAGTTGTGAGTCTTTCCCTTAAATAATTTAAGTGGCTTGCATGCAAACATATATGATCATTACTTAGTTTTGCTTACCAATCCCTGACTCCATCATACAGTAAGATTGCAATAAGAAACAGAGTAATGTATTGGTGGATATTGATGGGGTTACAGGGTAATGTATTGTATTGGTGATATTGATGGGGTCTATGCAGTGAAACTACATCTGATGGTTCTCTACAATATAAACATGTAATTCAATAAAGTGGCAATGCTTAGTGCAGTGGAGTATGAAAGCTGGAGAGGTGGACAAGAGGGTTGAGGGGCACGGGCTACAAAAATACAGGCTCCTGGGTCTAAAGAGGGTCTGTAACCCATATAATTAAAAGTAAAAATAGAACACATCGCTCAGTGTCTTAAGTTGCCAGTTCCATGCATGGACCCATGTGAGGCTGATCAGATTGCTACTCTAATCTTGCTACAGTAGTAATTCAGTTGATCAGCCTTTTAAATCGGGTACAAACTTTACATTACTAATGCTCATGGCTTGAATTTCATTTATGTGGGATGGGGGGGGATTTCCCCCCTATGCTGCAGCCAAGGGGAGGGTATTCCAAAATTTTAGGGGTAATGGCAATTATAATTATATATATATATATATATATATATATATATATATATATATATATATATATATATATATATATATATATATATATAATTTTACTCCATCATTCACTTTTGGTGTTGCTTTAAAATAAGATGCTTTCAAGAGACCTACCAGCTGTTCATCACTGAGACAGAGCACTCTCCATTGCTTTTGCCGTTGCCTGACGTGAAGTTTTTGCATGGGATGTCTTTGGAAAACCCAGAGTCTGTACTTTTAAACATGCCATGAACCAGATACATGGCTTTTATGGTACCTGAGTAATATGTGCATAACCTTCTGTGTGCTGGTGACCCAAAATGAATGGGGCTGAGTTTTAAGAGTTAGTGAAAGTCACTGCTTGCAAAACAACACCTAGATAGACTTAATTGATTTTTTTTTTTTTTCAAAATTGTTTTTTACTGCAGCGTACTGACTTTCTATAATGCTTAAAGATAGCAGCCGAGAATCACGTACGAGAGAATAAAGTCTTGCAGCACTTAAAATATCCATCGCTACTTTTTATTTATTTTAACCTGAACTACTCAGAATGTGGCTTGTAGTGCTTTTGTCACTGACACCCACTTCCTTAGATTGTTGTAGCGTTTCAGGCATTCTAAATTGGGTGGAAAATGCAGTAGCTTGGTGTCTTAAAATATCTCTGCAGGATTTTCCCACACTGAAACTTGTAGATATGCGGGAGTGTTTGGACCAATTTGGATCAATTAACTGTCCTTGTGTAACACTGCACTCTCCAACTGTGGACTTTTAACATACTAAACTAACTGAGACACCGCACCATAGCCCTACAGTTCTGTTAAAGAAACACGTGACCTACTGTACAGTACAAAACAAAACCGAGTAGGCGGCAAACAAAACAAGTGCTGCATTCTGGTAGAGAACAATTTAGAAATTAAGGGGAGGGGGGGGGGGGGTTCTAAAGCAAAAACAAGTTTGAGTTCAAAATAAAACATATTGCAGAACTGTACAGTAAGCTAATTCTTCTGTACTGTACTACAACTGCTGAGGCTGTTGTAGACAGGTGCTCCCAGAGAGAAATGAACTACTAATTCCACTTCATTGTTTCTGTAGTGCTTGATCTTCAGAGAACGTTACAGATAGCCATTGGTCCACTAGAACAGCAATTCGCAGCATTTGCAGGTAAACATGCCAACGCTTGGATTAACAGGATTTGAGAAACACATGTAGCACTTCAAAGTGTTGAACCTTATGGATAGCGATACTGTATCATAGAGTGAGCACTCCTATAGTTCAGGGGTATTGTACTGTATCCACAGGTGGTGTCACACTGCTGTGGCTTTAGGTGCTGTGCTGGAGCTGTACAGCATAGTACACAGAAGACAGAAAGGACAGTCAACTACAGTATCAGTCTGTGTGCTGTAGCAGGCATAATTTTATATACATTTTAGAATGGTTGTTAATCAGACAGCCAGACACACATGACAAAGTACCAGGAAAGTAGACCAAGTTGTTTCCTGATTTAATATCTGAATGATGGTGTTGAAGTAGAGAAACTTTTTGGCTAAAGGTTTTGCGCCACTTGATACTTGCCAACTGACGACTTCTGTTTCTTTTTAAATGCCTGCTACGTACTGTTCAAGGGAGGGGTGGGAATTTCGAATAATTAGGTATTTGAGTATTCTATTACAAAAATGTTTGAATATTTGACCTCTAATTAGAATGACAGGTCTATTAGAAGCAATCAGTCTGCTATGCAATCCCTAATGTATTGGAATAGGAAAATTTAAAGTAGAAAATTAAAATTCATGCTACAACTGTAATAAAAAAAACTTATATTTAAATTTTACATATATTAAACTGTAAACTGCATTTTGATCTTGTTTAACAACTACTATAAAACATACAAACATAACTTCAACATTCACTAACCTGCGCATGTTGATTCCAGAAGATAAAAATAAATAAAATTGTGCTGATTTTAGAAAAGAACAAACTTTTTACAGAAACTTTGTATTGTCCATGTACACATTCACAAGTTCTTATTTAAATTTACGCATTTACTTTCTCCAGTCGAGCCATGATTGTTTTTCTTGCTGGAACTGTATACTCCAGTTCAGCAAATCCCATAAGCTCTCGAAACCCTTCTCCTTCAACAAAACTGATAGGTAGCTTATCCTTTGCAGTCATTTTTGCAATTTAGCGTTGAATCATGAAAAACATCACATCGACAACTCGTCGTAGTGAAAGATGGAATGCTTGTTTGATTTTTTTCCACTATCCGCTTGCAAAGTAGATGGGTGCTTACGTTTTAGATGATTAAGCATCAAACTTGTTGATTTGTGATAGGCAATATGCAGAACTTGCACTGTACGTTATTCTTGTTTATTTTCTCAAAGTAATTCCACTTTTTTGCGAGGATGCCATCTTGGCCTTTGCTGCTTACAGTACTATCCAATAGCAGAAGTGAAATGTGCCTGCCTGCCTGTCCATCATCATTGTGTTGGTAATTATTTGTGGATTAATTTTCACCGATTCGTCATTAAAAAGAATCTCTCAAGTTGTTGTGTGTGTGTTTTTTTTTTTTTTTTTTAAATTAGCGAGTAATCAAATGTTTATTTAGTATTCAAATTTTTTTTCGGATATTCGAATACTCGAATATTAGGTCTCGCCCCTAGTTCAAGGGGAACAGAGTTTGTTTTAAGTCTTGGGAAAATAACCAGTGAAAAGTGACTGTTTTCTCATTTTGGAACTCTCCACTGTGCTGTAGGTGAGCGAGAGGGAAGCAGAAACAGCTGCAGTGAGACCTTTTTAAAACACTGCGGTTTCAGCCCTGGGAGCCAGAGAGGACAAGAATCTACAGCTGATTAAATAGGAGACATCCTTTTTAAACCATTATCCCAGGCAATGGTTGCTTTATGCACATAACACAGTAATTCTTAAACAATCAAGGGAGTTAGTTTTATTACACTTTATTTTTTTAAGTTTTTCCTTTGGTTGTAGCTTTTCACATGTTCTGCTTTAGTTTATTAATGATATCACACTGTAGGAAATGTGTCATGCCACAAAAGCCCCATAGGGTCTTGAAACAGTCGTGTGGAAAGTGCGGGTGGAGTAATTGTCAATGTATTACAATATATTTTCAAGACTACCTCTGGCATTTCTCTCCAGGATCAGTACAGGTGTAAACTCTCTTTTTGGGTTAGGAGACAGTACCTAGCTACAGTAGTAGCAGAAGCAGGTGCTGGATGGCAATCCCACACTGTAGTAGAGGATTTGTACTGTGCAGTTTGTGCCTTCTGTCTGTCTCCCGCTCGGACATGTGCTTCACAGCAGGGGGTTCCCTGATAGCCACCTTATATTTCTCTGCCAGAATAAAGGGATTTACTGTACTGCAGATGCATGCTGTGGACACAGGGATCAGTTAAGTCCATTTTTCTAACAGTCTAACCACTGCAAACATTTTTAATATAGCAAGGCATATTAAATAACTTGTGATTGGTTCTGAACCAGGACCCTCTACTGTATCTTGTCCTCAAAGAAATACCCTCCAACAAAGAAAGACATTCCCCATGATTAAACGAGGGCATTCTGCCAATCGTGTTACAAATTTAGATTTGTTTGCTTCTAGGTAAAAGTATTCATTATGATTTTTAGTTTACTTTCGTGAAACTACTTTTCTCATTGTTTGTGTGTGCATCCTGTTTGGGTTTGTAGGAAATTGTGATGAGATGAACATCCTCTTGCTTTTCCTAAGAATGTTAGATAAGATATTGAGGTCTGTTGACCACATACCACAGACACATCTAGATTAAAAAAAAAAAAAAAAAAAAAGTTAAAAAGCTTTTAGTTTGGGGGAAGTTAAAACCCAAATTTAAGTAATTGCATGTTTTAAATGTGGTACCTTAACTGCTCACACTGAATACTGAATGTTGTAGCTGAAGTCTTCCTTTTTGTTTCAGGTCTATGATGTTGGAATGAGGAAGTTGAAGTAGAAAGAGAGTCTGAGTGACAGAAGAGAAGGGAGGGGCCGATTGGTTGTGTCCCCAGAGGGGGGCAGCAAGAACTCTGGCCATGGGGGACGGCAGTGGGGGTGGAGACAAAGTGGACCAGGCACATGTCCTGTTTGATCGCTTCGTCCAGGGATCCACCTTTAAGGGGACGCTCAAGGCATTTCAGGAGCTATGCGACTACCTGGAACTGAAGCCCAGCGACTACCGCATTTTCTACCACAAACTCAAGTCCAAGCTCAACTACTGGAAGGCCAAGGCTCTCTGGGCCAAGCTGGACAAGCGAGCCAGCCACAAGGACTACAAGAAGGGCAGGGCCTGCGCCAACTCTAAGGTACGTCATCCATGGCTTTGATCTCTCGCTTTTCTGTCACATTTGTTTGACAGGTTTGACTGAAACTCAATGAATGTTGACCACCTCAGCTGCCTTTCTGTGCTTTTACTCCAGTGTCTGATCATCGGTGCCGGTCCGTGCGGTCTTCGCACGGCCATCGAGCTTTGTTTCCTTGGAGCTAAAGTTGTGATCTTGGAGAAACGTGATGCCTTCTCTCGGAACAATGTCTTGCACTTGTGGCCCTTCACCATCCAGGACCTACGCGGGCTTGGAGCCAAGAAATTCTATGGCAAGTTCTGCGCTGGTTCCATCGACCACATAAGTGAGTACAAATAATACAGACTATGACATCAATCAAGAAATTGAAAAACTAAAGAGAACGCAGTGACATTGAGACAGTTGTTATTCTCAGAGCACATACTGTCCCCTAATGCTTCATGACAACTGTCGTGTCAATAATAGCTTTCTAAAAACTCTATACTTTTCAGATTTTTGTAAATTTTAAATATTTTCTTCACTTGTGATGGATTTCAGGCCTTTTTGTTAATTTGTTCTGCTTTTAATATATGCATCTGAAGCAACTCGTCAATTGGTAGGGGAAAAGGGTAAATCTGGTTCAAACTTTTATAAATAAAGTATCTTAGCAGTGTCAGACAGTCTTCGCATTTTGTCTTTTATTGGGTTGCTATAGTAGTGGCCTGGCCATCTGTTTTGTGGAGGTCTTTTGAAAAGCAAGGTTCCACCCAGTCCCTAGTGGACAAATGTAAATATTACCAAAAAAATCATATGTCCACACAGTCCTTCTCTGCAGCTTCTAAAATAGGCTTAGGATTAGTTATTTTTAAAGGCAATGTTGTGGAGAGTGTGGTTGACAAACATTTTATAACTGGGAGAACAAAACAAGGTTCAAGTTTGATTTTCCTAGGACTACCCTTTTTTGATACTGGTATAAAATATAAAATTATGTGCTTGTTTTATTAATTTGTATGTATTTCTCTATCTGTATATCTTGGACACACCTTGGGGGCCATATTTTGAAGAGTGTGACCTTGTTTTTCTAGCAATAAACTAGTGGGGTTTTTTTTGTTTTTTTTTTAAAGCAAATGTGGTGCTTTTCAAATTTCTTTATTTTGATCTTATTTTAAATAAAGTCAAGTACTTGGCCTAGTTTCTTACAGGTGTACCACAGAATGTGTGATTGCATGTATAAAGTGCCAGAGTAAGCTAGAATATGTGATGGCATGTATGAAGTCTGGCTGAGTAAGCTAGAATGTGTGATTGCATATATAAAGTCTGCCTGAGTAAGCTCTCCTTCCCTCTGACTGCAGGTATCCGTCAGCTTCAGCTGATGCTTCTGAAGATGGCGCTGCTCCTGGGCGTGGAGATCCACGTCAACATTGAGTTCTGTGGCCTCATCGAACCCCCAGAGGACCAGGAAAATGAAAGTAACTACAAATCTTTTATTTGCTTTCGCAATTTCTCTTTGAAATACACTTGCAAGTGTACAGAGCTGGCTGTGGAAACGTCCTTTTGTGTGGTTTGGATCTCTTCCAATTTTATTGCGGTCTGGTATGGCAGAAAACTGATTTGAAATTTTGTTTTCTGTTTATGCCTCTTTCAAACATCAACCTGTTGCACTTTTCCAACACTACATTACCCCCTAAATAAAAACAGTTCGACTGAAGGTAATACTGTACTGTACTTTGTTTGCCCTTCTGGCTTCCAAACAAGAGCTAAAGGAGAGGATGTTTGTGGTCCAGTGTTCAGTTGACTATGAATTGTACCCTGGCAATGGAAATCGCTCCCCTGCCTCCAGAGCCTGCTCCTTATCCGTGGGTAGGTCGTTCCACCACTGCGATCAGGACTGCTCAGTCCCTGACCACCTTCCAGCGCCTCCTCAAGGCACATCAGTTCAGACAGCATCTGTAAACACTACAACTCTTGACCATGCTGGACCATGGCACCCACTTGTACCACTACTTGCATCAGCTTGTACTTGCACTGAACTGCTCCATACCTTGCTGCCTTCAACTACTGCTCCTACCTATAACTACTTGGTAATCTTGTATTTGATTTTACTGTTATAGGTATCTGTAATTGTTCATAATTGAAATCCTTCTCGTCCATTTTTCTTACTTGCTACGTGTTCTTGCTGGACTTTACTGTTATAAGCAACTAGTTACTTTAAGGTTTACTTGTAACAATTGTAAGTCTCCTTGGATAAGGGCGTCTGCTAAGAAATAAATAAATAACAATTCCCTTTCTTTGGTGACTCCCTTGTTTCTCTTAAAGGGATTGGGTGGAGGGCTGAGGTCTGTCCCAGAACGCACCCTGTTTCTGAGCTGGAGTTCGATGTCATCATTGGGGCTGATGGGAAGAGGAATACTCTGCCAGGTAAAATAAGTTTGGCTGGCTGCATAAAACTGAGTCACCTGTATAAAATGGCATCAGTTTGGTTACTGTTATAAACATCTCCCCATCTATAGCTTCAAACACTCTGTCACAAAGCTCTTTGGAAACACCTTACAATTACTGCCTTCCATATAACAAACGTGAATTCTTTCATCTTTTTTCTCCCTGCCCTCCAGGTTTCCGGCGTAAAGAGTTTCGTGGGAAACTGGCCATCGCCATAACGGCCAACTTCATCAACCGCAACACGTCGGCAGAGGCCAAGGTGGAGGAGATCAGCGGCGTTGCCTTCATCTTCAACCAGAAGTTCTTCCAGGATCTTCGGGAGGCCACAGGTCAGTGAGGGGAACTTTGTACTTGCTTCCATTCATCCAATTACAGCAGAATAACGAAATTGTGCCTTATTTGCAGTACATTAATTCTACATTGTTTTTTTTTTTCAGGGCTTTTTTATTCTTCAGTAATGCTGGCAAATAAGTCTGTTCTCCTGGATTGACCAATAGTCAGCTTTTTTAAATGCTGTTTCTTGTTGAGCATCGGTGATTTGTGCAGTCTTGGCTACAGAGTGTCAACAGATCTCTTGCCCATTGCAGCGGAATCTTTGGGTAAAACATTAATCCTGTTTTTGTGTTTTTTGGTGATTTTTCTAGGGGTTGACCTGGAAAACATTGTCTACTACAAGGATGACACTCACTACTTCGTCATGACAGCCAAAAAACAGAGCCTGCTGGAGAAGGGTGTGATACTGCATGTGAGTAGTCCTAAATATATAAAAAAAAAAAAATCTGGTTTAATCAATGGTTTTACTTGGTTACAACCAATACTGTTCCAGGTTGGTTGGTACAGTGTAAGTAGTGTTCTGCATTTTCAGGTTTTATCTAAGAAAAAAAAATCGCAGGAAATTCAGAGTTTATTTTACAGATATTAAAATAGGGATAATTGATAAAACATTGTTTTTAATTGAAACATCTGTAAAAATTGGGGGGGGGGGGGGGGTTCTCAGTATGCACACTTTACATGTGGAATATGATGCTCAGCAGATTTGGTTTCTGTTAAGTTTAATGTTCCTGGCATGTATGGTGAAGCAGAATCTGTGCAAGTCGAGGCCACGTTTTTCCAAATTAGGTGGTACTTTGCGAATGTTTTGGGTAATCTCTGTGCTGACGGAAATAGTATCTGCAGAGAACATCAGCACAAAACAAGCCAGGGTTATTCGCCTTGAAATCATAAAGAAAGCTATAGGGAGACGCGTCAAAAGTCACACTGGACATTTCCGTTGTGTACCACAACTTTACCAACTAGCATCACTATTTTCTGTCAAATATTTACGATTTAAGAATGTTTTAGGTCATGGACTGTACTGTCACACAAAGTCATGAATGCACACCTCTGCAATAAACTGAACGTTAAAAAAAAAAAAAATCTAATCTTGTAATTATTCTGTAAAATGTGCAACAGATATAGCTGACCAAAAACTGGAATACTAAAAGTAATTTTATTTAATACTCTGAAAGCTGCCTTAAAAATAACTTTGTGAATGTATGTTATACTGCATTAATCGGCACACCTTCAAATCAAGACGCTGCTGTAAACTGGAATGCATGAAGATTATTTACTGTTTTGCATGTCTCTTTCCATCACACTACTACAAACAAATGTCATATTTGAATGTGAACTTAGTGAGGAATAGATAGGTGGTTAAAGCATACAGCCATTCACAGCACAGGCTGATATGATCACTGTGAAGCACAGTGCATTGACAGCTCCGATAGAAACAGGAAGGGAAAATGTTTTACAAATGGAAACGTAGCGTTCAAAAATCTTTCCTCCTTCCCTGTGTAGGACTATGCTGACACAGAGATGCTGTTGTCTCGGGAGAATGTGGACCAGGAGGCCTTGCTGAACTACGCATGTGAAGCGGCCGACTTCTCCACCAATCACCAGCTCCCCAAGCTGGACTTTGCCATCAACCACTATGGGCAGCCTGACGTGGCCATGTTTGACTTCACCTGCATGTATGCCTCAGAGAATGCTGCTCTGATGCGCGAGAGGAACGGCCATCCGCTGTTGGTAGCACTGGTGGGAGATAGCCTGCTGGAGGCGAGTAGAGAAACTCTAGATCTGATGGAGTTTAGTGTTTCTGACTGATTCAAAGCTGGGAAAGCTCACGTTGAATAGTATGAGTGGTGTTTAGTATTGTGTATTTGGTTGATCATCACCTGCAATACTGTAAATGCAGAGTGTTGAGGATGATTGCAGGCTTTGTCTTTTGTGTAGGTTATGATATGTATCAGTTGCACGGTAAAGTGAAAACTATTTCAACTTGGCAGTGCATCTCCCTCCTGGAGACGAGTAGCTGTGACTAAAGTTAAGGTAATCCTGATAGATTTTTGTTTTGTATTCTCGTGCAGCCCTTTTGGCCCATGGGTACCGGTATTGCCCGCGGCTTCTTGGCTGCAATGGACTCTGCCTGGATGGTACGAAGCTGGGCACAAGGGAACTCTCCACTGGAGGTGCTGGCTGAAAGGTACTCTAAGGAAGATTGCATGAACATCTCCTGGATTAAATAATATATTCCTGTGGTGTGTTCAGGATTCTCACATTTAAGCTGGATTGCGTCTCCCCTCTTCCTAGCATGGCTGGCTAATGGCATCACGTGTCTTTTTTTTAGATTTTAGACCAGGTGTTATCTGGAGCTTAAGATAATGTGCCTAAAAAACCGCCAGAGTTAATTCTCTTCAGAATTGCAGAAATGCAGCTGGAATCTCCTTGGTCCACTGTAATATTATATCTTATTTTTAAAGAAAATAAACTCCAAACCCATCCAAACATAAACAAGACAAAAGAGTTAGCTTTCATGCTAACAGCTTCAAGCACTCATGTGAGATGGTAGTTTGAGTACAAACAACTGAAAACATATTTGAATGGTTCATTTATTTTCAAGTTAGAGGCTGATTTTATTTTTAACCTGTCTTTTTAATAATACTAATTTAGCTATTGTTTAGGCTGCTTTTAATGTTCAGAGAATTTAATATTCATATTATGTTTAGCTGTTAATAAGGGTCTGAATACCAGTCGTGTTCCTCTGCCAGGTGTTTTGTCTCAAAGCAGACAAATGATATGAGCTGCCATTCCTCTAAGTTTGTCTGTGGTCCACTTTCAGAGAGTACAGAAAGTCCCTTTTCTCAATACCATTCTCTTGATTTGTATTACTGTATTGTTTGTTCAGGAACTTCAGGGAGTATTTACACCCCCCCCCCCTCCCCAAGTCTCTTTTTTTTATTTAAAAAAACATTCCTTTAGAAATTTTGGGAAAAGAATGCTATATTGCATGCAAAGAGTGTGCCACTTTGAGTGTTGGAGGGGAAAGCACTGGATTTGTGTGAAGGCAACTGCTGTTGGCCCATAGGGCAACAAAGACCTATTGCTTTGAAGGTCACAGGCTTGAAAAAAGGTTTTTATTGATTTTGATCTGTACCTCACAGCTTTTGAACTATATCAATCTCATGGACAACCCCATGCCTAGCACATCAAATAGACGTGGAATTAGTAAAGTGAAGTTCTTTTGGTGAAAAATGAAATTCAAGGGCCAATATCAAGTTCTGTTTCTCTTTAGAATTATAAGTAATTAGAAACTGCCATTGCAGTACGTCATGCATAAATGTTATTAGATGATTACTATTGGCTGTTTTAATCTTTAAAACCTTTGTCAGTTCTTATGATACAGTGTTGGGCATCAGTCTGTATTCCTATATTAACATGTTTTATTTTAAATATATTTGTAGGGAAAGTATCTATCGCCTGCTTCCCCAAACAACTCCAGAGAATGTTAGTAAGAATTTCAGCCAGTACAGTGTTAACCCAACCACTAGGTACCCTAACATCGGCCTCCATTTCCTGAGACCCAACCAGGTAAGAGGAAATAGTCACACCTTCATTATAATTTGCTGTTGTAAGCTGGTTGCATTGAGCTTTCTTGAATCCAGCGTGAGCAGCATCCAGTGGTAGAATTTCATACATTACCCAGTATGTTGTGCTCCTTCACGGGGTTATGTATTTTAGGTACTGTATCTTACATAGCTTGTGTGTTTCCTCTCGTCTCTAAAGGTACGGCACCTTATTGACACAGGAGAGTCTAGGGATGCCCATGTAGAAATGGAGAACGCTGTTAACTCCAAGACTCCCAAACTGATGAGAAATGGTGAGTGCTCTTAATTGACTTAATGACTGATATGTCCACAGGTTTAGCATCTGGAACTTTTTTGTAAAATTTAAGCAGCTCTGAAATTCTTGGTTTTATAAAGTGAATGATCTAGTACGTCCCTGTGTGATATGCACAGTAAATATTATTTTTTTTCCCCAAATAAATACAAAATGTTCAAGTTTGGTTGAATGCATTAAATTCAGAATTGTATTTCATTGTGGAAAAACACCCTGATCCATAAATTAATAAATAGATTTATATTTGAAATCTCTGTAATTCCCTGTGTGATGGTTATTATTACTTTGCCCATGGGCTGTATCTAGCACATAAGAATTTATTCTTTGTATAATGTTGTGTGTTTTTTTTTTTTTTTTTTTTTAACTGCGTAATTTCTCACTGTTCTGTACTATTCCTGTAATTTTATTTATTTTCTTTTTCAAATTGCTCTTCTGCTTATTTCAAGGTTTGGTTTGGGTGGTGAATGTTCTGTGTTTTTTTTGTTTTTTTTTCTGTTCAATGTAAATTTGAAGAGTGTCAGTTGAATCGAATTCTGTGTCACTGACCGGATTGTTTTGAGGTTTGCAAACAAAAGGTTATAACAGCTATTGTATGACAACAATGATAAGATGTAATCAGAATATCATGGACACTGGCAAACAGAAATTACTGCTTCAGACCGCTGTGCAGAAACTATAGTTTAGTCCAGAAGGTGGTGGCAACCATAAAAATAACCTTCAAGAGAATTGAGAGGAAATGAAAAGTGCCATGTGAGTTTCTTCTTGGTGCAATATGTGAAAGTTAAAACACCCTTTAAGAAAATGTTTTTTGTGCTAAAGCAAATCGAATACTATGACTCCTGATGTGAAACGTTAAGGAGAGAACCACCTTGCAGTAATGATGGGTGGAGGCCTAAAGTGAACAGCAGTCTGTCAGTACAACATTCAGATAGTTCCCTCATTCATCAATCGAGCCCTGACTAATAAACTCATTTGTATGAAAAGGGTGGCCAGCTAACCCTTCAGTGCATGAACTGCACAAGGCTACATGTACGTTGTTGTAAAGCAGCCTGCTTGACTGTTTTCAGAGTCTGTAGCTCGCTCCAACAAGCTGCTAAACTGGTGCCAGCGGCAGACAGAGGGCTTCAAAAATGTAAATGTGACTGATCTCACCATGTCGTGGAAAAGTGGTCTGGCCCTGTGTGCCATCATCCACAGATATCGGCCAGACCTCATGTGAGTATCCCACATTTACTATATTGTACACGTGGTGGTGGTGTGTTTTTTTTTTTTTTTTGGATTCAGATAAAGCCTGACATGAGAGAAAAGCTATAACCCTGTTTTTTATTTAAAAGCTGCTGTACCTAGTACATGATTTATGGAATTTAATTAGCTGTAACCCCTTTCAACACCAAAATAGCAATCACATGCTGTGTTTAGTCATTTACAGGCTACAGTTGTCGATTTTGGTTCACGTGCTGATGGGGCAGATGCCCCACATTATTTCTTTGGCAACCCCCTCTGCCTCGTCTACCTTGAGAGTAACGGATCAGTTGTGTGTTTTATGTTCATTTCAGTGCAATGAGAATTAAAAGCTTTTTATATTTAAATCATTTCAGGGAAAGGGCAGACTCATGCTCAGTTGCCTAGTGAACACATGGCTTAATTCTGTTTAGATGGGGGTCTCCAATCTTCAATAATCACTGTCGTGTTCTAATGGCAAAGACATTATACATTGTCTTTCCTCTGCTCTTTATACTGCTGAGGCTTTGATTGTTTTCGGTCTGTTAACGTTTTATGGCCCAGCTTTGCTAGATGTGTTGTTTGCCAAGATGGAGCTTTTATGTGATCATGTTTTGAAAATTAGCAGTTGTAATGAAGAAATTCACTTCTAAACATCATTCCTGTAGATCATTCATTCTAAGCCTTTCCCTACCTGCAACTCATATTTTTTCAGTGTCCAAGGTCTGACCTTGGTTTTTATGCATGGCGTCATTCACGTTCCAATTTTTTTTCATTTTTTATATGCTATATATTACACGTGAGACTCTGACCCCAATGGAATTAGCCCTGTGACCCATAGATTGAGAATCGCACAGTACAATGTAATCCTAGTAAGTCTTCTATTGCCCTACTTATTGTAGTTGGTTTATTGAAATGGCAAGCCCATAGAGGCACATGAATCCATGGTTTAGATTGACCCATACCCTTGTACCTTGAGTTGAAATGGTCATGGCAAGGTTTCCCCTCTGATGTCTCCCTCACTCCCTGTATTGTTTCAGTGACTTTGACTCCCTGGAGGAGCAGAACATGGTGAACAACAACCAGCTGGCATTCGACGTGGCGGAGCGGGAGTTCGGGATCTCACCCATCATGACTGGGAAGGAGATGGCCTCTGTTGGGGAGCCGGACAAGCTGTCCATGGTAGTGTACCTTACACAGTTCTACGAGATGTTCAAGGACACGTTGCCTCCTGGGGGTGAGTCTTGGCAATTGCAGCACGCCTGCCTATTCAGCTGATGACACCTGGTTGGTGGACCCCACTGCTATAAGCAGGCGTCGCCACTTTGGTAGTGATTTAATACAATCAAAATAATAAGCCTGCAACTGTTTTAATAAAAATGATTTGTTATTTTTAATGTTTGTATTTTCAACTGTTTTGTAAAGTATTGCTGTACCATTTTGTTGTGCTGGATTGGCTTTATATTGCCTTATAAATGCTTTAAAATCTATTTTTTAAAAGGCACAAGGTTTGGTAACAGTAGCTGTTTAGAAGTCAGAATGCTTATGCCTACTGACGATGTACTACTTTGAATCCAGAGTGTCAACACTGTGTTTGTGGTGGGTCCTATGCTTAGAAGTGTGGTTGAATTGCCCCAGGGAAACAATGGGGGTCCACCTAATAGTTTAGCTGTCTTATATATTTTAGATGGGATGTGCACTGTGCTACAAGTTCATTGTCATTTACTTTCAGATAACCATAACTTGAGCCCAGAAGACAAGGCTGCCTTGATCTCCAACACAAAGTCTCCCATCTCCTTCCTGAGCAAGCTGGGACAGAGCATTTCTCGAAAGCGGAATCCAAAGGTGCAGGAACCCCCCCTGCTGTGAATTGGAGTATGTGAACACGAAAATAATCTTTGCTAAAGTGACTCTTCTTTTCTCCCTGTAGGACAAAAAGGAAAAGGAAGTGGAGGGGACTGGGAAGAGGAGGAAAACCAGTCAATCTGAAGATGTGAGTGGTGCCTCCTATTTATTGTCCTTAATTGGACCAGCTCCATTGTGGAGTGATTTTGCTTCAGCTCAGACTGCAGCAGTTAGGTGATCCAGCTGAATGGCGGGGTGCTGATTTGTTATTTTTAATGTTTGTATTTTCAACTGTTTTGTAAAGTATTGCTGTACCATTTTGTTGTGCTGGATTGGCTTTATATTGCCTTATAAATGCTTTAAAATCTATTTTTTAAAAGGCACAAGGTTTGGTAACAGTAGCTGTTTAGAAATCAGAATGCTTATGCCTACTGACGATGTACTACTTTGAATCCAGAGTGTCAACACTGTGTTTGTGGTGGGTCCTATGCTTAGAAGTGTGGTTGAATTGCCCCAGGGAAACAATGGGGGTCCACCTAATAGTTTAGCTGTCTTATATATTTTAGATGGGATGTGCACTGTGCTACAAGTTCATTGTCATTTACTTTCAGATAACCATAACTTGAGCCCAGAAGACAAGGCTGCCTTGATCTCCAACACAAAGTCTCCCATCTCCTTCCTGAGCAAGCTGGGACAGAGCATTTCTCGAAAGCGGAATCCAAAGGTGCAGGAACCCCCCCTGCTGTGAATTGGAGTATGTGAACACGAAAATAATCTTTGCTAAAGTGACTCTTCTTTTCTCCCTGTAGGACAAAAAGGAAAAGGAAGTGGAGGGGACTGGGAAGAGGAGGAAAACCAGTCAATCTGAAGATGTGAGTGGTGCCTCCTATTTATTGTCCTTAATTGGACCAGCTCCATTGTGGAGTGATTTTGCTTCAGCTCAGACTGCAGCAGTTAGGTGATCCAGCTGAATGGCCTCTTCACTTTTATCCTGTGCTCTCTGGTCTAACTGAATTGGTTTAATCAGTCAGGCTGACCCTGTCATATTCTCCTTTGCTCTCTGCTCCCAGGAGGACCCTCCACGAGGTTACCGTGACGAACGGGCTGCCCTAGTCTGTGCCCTGTCGGAGCGGAAAATTGAGACCGGCATTGGGAACCAAAACAAAGTGAAGTCGATGGCGACGCAGCTGCTGGCCAAGTTTGAGGAGAACGCCCCTGCGCAGTCCTCGGGGCTGAAGAGACAGGTAATGGGGTGCTGAGGTCTGGGCTGCAGTCTGTTAGGGGCTAGCTGACTGCCAGCAGTTGAGACATTTATGAGCTAAATTCATTAAGCATTTACTAAGTTTTTTTTTTTCCCCCTGTATAATACAACAGAAACCCAGAACGCTAAGGTTACAAAACTTAACCCAGTAGCTAAACTTTGCACCCTTACATACACCTTAGTAGTTATATTCCTGGCTTGTTTTTTTACAATAACAGTAAAGGCTTCTTGAATATGGGGTTAGTTTGTTGTTGGTGGGAAGGGGGGGGGAGGGTTCCCCCTATCACAGTTCATAGGCTGGTAATGATGTTCAGATTATTTGCTGCAGATCTAGAGCAGTGCTCCACACAGTCACATTGGTGACCACCAGGGCTATGGTGTGTAGTGTTGAAGGTCTGTCGTCTCAGACGCTTGAGTGCTGTACTGCTGAGGTTGGAAACCTTGTGTAATATCAGTGGCATTTAGTGCTATAACCAGGAAAAGGAATGCGGGTACAAAAGTATTACATCTTTTTTTTATGGGTTTCCAAAATGTCTGCCGCTCATTTTAAACGCTGCATATGCTGCTTGTGACGGTCCATTGTGTCCCTGTATTTGATGTGAGCTGGTAGAGTTTGTGTTGTAACAAGAAAAAACGCAGTTTATCAGCGCTTGCTCTTGGAGTAGCTGTCTGCAAGCTTTTTTCATTCCTTCACAGTGCTGCATTGCCTTATCTGCACGGCCTTAGCATGTTGCTGCATTATCTCGTTTAAACCAAGATGGCACAAGCATTCTAGTTCTTTCACTTTCTTTTATTATGTATTTTAACATTTTATGTTTCATTTAAAAAAAATAAAAATACATAAATAAATAAAATAGGCATGTCCACTTTAAAATGCAAAGTAATTGAGTGCAATAGAGACTACTTATGCTACCAAATAGCGACATCTGCTGGCTAAAGAGCAGCTGTTGCATACCTCCGTCATTGGCTGCGTTTCCATTCAGGTATCAAAGCGACGTCTTATTCGAAACTGTCCGACGTGATGACATGATGGACTGATTATTCGCATAATAGTGCTGCGCTAACCTTTCTAGTCTTTTTCGCAATTTGACAAATGTATGCAAACTGGGGGATTCGCTTATTTTAATATTCCCATTTCCATTGAAATGTATGCGCACTAAAGCACCTTTTTTATATGGCATTTTCTCAAAATGTCGACCATATAAAGTATGCTCAACCAGTGAGTTTTTACAAAGTTCAAATAACTGCAAAATGTAGGTGAAATTATACCTGT
Source organism: Polyodon spathula (assembly GCF_017654505.1). Lineage (NCBI taxonomy): Eukaryota > Metazoa > Chordata > Actinopteri > Acipenseriformes > Polyodontidae > Polyodon > Polyodon spathula. The sequence continues at coordinate 7,705,668 of NC_054540.1, forward strand.
TTCCACTGAGGTTGTCGCAGTGTTTTTCTTTTTTTTTTTTTTTTTTTTGCACAGAAATGTATGTAACATCCACTGCAGTGGAACCTAGCCAGTTGCTTGTCAGGGTTTTGTGGATTACATTAACCTCGGATCAGACTAAGTGAAGATTTGTTTGTATTTTGATTTTATTTTATTTTTTTTTTATATATAAATTGCAGTGGTTTCATATTTGTTTATTTCTGAACTCCATGGAATATTTCCCTTTTCTGTTTCCCCTCCCATGTTGTCTATTGTGCTGTTGATTTTGCATGCCTGTCTTGCTGCTTTTTTGCCGATGGATGCCGCTGTCCCTCCTGCCTCGCGCAGCGGACCCTCTTGCCGTATCAGGAGCGGCTGCTGACTCCACCCACGGTCCGTCAGAAAGAACCGGGCCGACTCGCACCCGTCCCACAGTGGAGACAGGTAATAAGCCCAGCCTTGGCCCTGTGTAGTGCCAGCACCGGGGGGTAATCCAGTACTGCACAGTTACTGCCAATTTTCAGGGGTGTTTGTGCAGAACATTAAATCAAAGAAATCTAGTAGTCCTGAATTACTGGGCCTTCACCCAGATCTAAGTTTTTTTTTTTTTTTAAATTTGATATTCAATAAATGTTTTGTACTGCGATTCTGGAACAGTTCCATGAATATCGGATTAATTCTTTAAATTGGTAGCTTTGTGAATAGGGCTCATTTGTCATATCAAACAGTAAGAGAGCCTTAATCATGTGCACTAAGCAAAGTCACTCCTAAATAACCCTGTTTTCGTCTGAATAAACCAAGTTTTATTTATCAAAGAAACCTGTTCTAATCCTTGAGTATAGTTTAGGATGCATGCAGTATTCTGCAAACAGATTATACTTTTTTCTTTTTTTAATTGGCTCCTACTTTGTTTGTACTCCATGAGCTTTAAGATGTATTGCATGTACATGCCCCAAAACAATTACCTGATGTTTATACAAAAATATCTTTAACAGATGTAATGTTTACTCATTACATACACAGTATATACTGTACATAGTGATGCATTTTACTTATTGAGTCTCTAACTAGAACTGCTTTATTTACGTAAATGGAAATACGTTCCATTGCTTAGCAGTTACTGTGTCAGTGGTCACAAGAACAGGTGTCAATTCAGTGAAGCCTGGAAGGGCTCAGGCTGATATAAGTTGACTAATTGTACCTTATACCAGACTGCAGTTATTTTCATCTCTGCGTTTTAAATATGTAATACAGCTGGATCAATGTGTAACTTCATTAGCATAACAAATGCACACTACTGTAGTCTTACGATTTGACCGTTAACTGTGTAGGAGAATAGATTTAATAAATTAGCATATAATTTAGGTTTTATCTTCCTTTTTTATATTGCATTCTCTTCTATTTTCCCCTCTTGTTCTATGCATGCTGTATTCTGGCCATTCTTAGACGTACTCGAAACAGTTAAGTTTTCGCTTTAGGGAGACTGTTGTGTCAGACGGTGCCCTGTAAAGAGCAAGTACGGTATCCACTGTAGTTTGAAATATACTGTACCTAGAGACTGTAGTCTTAGTCTTTACATGGCTTCAGGTTCCTGTGCTTGTGCAGTATTTGCTTTTAGGTAGAGGCTTGAACCTAGCTACTGTCCGTGTGCATAATCAACTACAAGAACAAACTGTCAATTTTAATTTAATTTACACAAAATCAAAATATATTCCCCTGAGACTGGGAAACCTGTGCGGTTATTTCACATACTGTGAGTGCTGGTCATGGTGGCCTACTTCTTCACAGGACTGCCTGGCTGTTCTCTCCCATTGTTCTGAATTAAGTCAGTGTCATGGGAAAGAACAGTGTTGTGTGACTGCCATTAAAGCTGAGCCTGTCCTCTTCTGTCTCTGAAGGCTGCAAGTGTGAAGCGATCTCGGAGCTGCCCTAAGAGAATCATTTTGCTCTCCTCCTCCTCTTCATTGTCTGTCTGTGCTCAGGTGACCACTCTGCATGTACCCAGACTGCTGTATGCTGTGTGCACTGTTCCTGGAACTTCCACTGTATTTAGTTTATTAAGTGATGTCTATAGGGGGTTCACTAAATGACCTTTGGGCAAAACATCAGAAGAATTATCATAAAGTTTAAAAGTAGCAGTATTTGGATCACCTGGTAAATTAAATCAATAATGTGCTGCTGCTTTTAAAAAATAAATAAATAATAAACGTGTTAAAAGAGCTGAATGTGTTACTTTTAACACTCAATCACACATTCTGAAGGCAGCAAACATTGGTTTCTGAATGTGAAGTGAAAAGAAATGTTTTTGTCAATCATTTCTACTTGACTGAGTAGTTTTTATTTATTTTTTTGCCATTTAAAATAAAAGTACGTTTGGTTGATATTTATATGTAAGGGCTCTGTTTATCGATGATCACACTTTTCTGGTTTGAAGCTTTAATTAGTGTCCCTGTCTCCTCTCTTTTTGTTTATTTTTTTTTGTCTGTGTATTCCATGTTCTGTTTAATTGATTGTGTGTACTGCTGTCGCTGAACGATTTTCAGTGCAGCATTTAAACTCTTCATACTAATGCACAGTAATGTATAATGCACGTGTTAACGTTTCCCGTGTAGTGGGACATGTTCTGAGCTCATGTAGTGGAGTGTTACTTTCTACAACGATTCTTTTTGTTGCATAGGATGTTTTTTGTTCGGTGTGTGGCAAAAAAAAAAAAAAAAATCAAATGCATTTGAAAGTAAGCTTACATTGCCATCTGCTGGCAAAGAGGTGCAATAGCAGCATTGCTTCAGGTTTTGTAAAGGTTGTCTGTACTGGTTAATGCATACCAGAGCACTTGCAATTTCACACATGTGTTCCTAACTCATCCAAGACACGTGGCTGTTTGGAAAATTAGCTGAATTCTCATTGCAAGAGACACTTCACAATGGTCTGCTGTTAACCCTCATATCCTTTCTGCAGCAAGGAGAGAGTGAAGGATCTGAGTCTGAGGGCCAGGAAGTGAGCCCTGTCCTAGAGCGGGTAACTGGGCAGTATGGATCTGCTTTGCACCCAGCATGAATCTGCACCCTGTCCTTTGCTGATTTGACTGGAGTTCCATTAACCCTTCAGAATGGTTATAAAAACTACATGAACAGGGTTTTAAAGAAGCCATTAGTCTTTGAAGCCAATGCAGACTGGTACCTGAATAGGATAGTTTTCTGAATGGGGCAGTTACTTTGCCTGTAGTGTCTGTGTCCGTTAGGAAACCTGTAACATGCTGCATGGTAATGCAGTGCTGTGGCTGCCACGCTCTCTCTAACTGCTTGGCTTCTCCTAATTTTAATGTGAGAGATTTTCAATTTTTGGAACTGTTCATTCTAACGAGCGTGTTCCTGCACCCTTCCTTTTGCTAACAAGACTAGTGTAAAGTTGGGCATCGTTTTAACTCCTTGGCTATATATGAAGTCCATGCATAAGTTTTACGGGCATGTGGATTTTTTTTTTTTATTAAACAGGTTTTGAGTCTGATAGTCTGTTTGTTTATTTTTTTATATATATATTTTTTTTATTAATTTTTTTTGTTGACCTGTGCTAACATGTGGGTACCAGTAGAATTAAGACATGATACTGATTGAAAGTAGTTATATTGATTCTGTAATGGCACAGCATGTTTTAAGATACTCTGCATGGACTTTTTAAACATAACTTTTGATTTAAAATGATACTGGACTCTCACTATAATGAAGTTGTCAATTATTAATTCTATTGAGGCAATGTGTGGCCTCCCAAACGTGTCACCCAGACAGCTGTTTTAAAATGTTTTTACTAGAGAACAAAGCCAAATGCATTAGTGTCACTACAAGAATACATCCCTGCAGATATGTACTGCATAGGGTGTGTCTGGAGCTGATACAACAATATTAGTCAAGTGACTTTTACCCAGCATTATTGTGTGGGTCCCAGTGCATTCACTTTCCCTTCTGTGATCTCCTACTCTTTTCTTCTACTGCTGGTGGTGGCCTTCCCTCCTCCTGCAGGTGCCACCAGTAGTTTACTCTGATGATCAAGCGCCTATTTTCACCCCTAGCATTGAGGAGAGGGCATCCCAAATTATTACTCACTTTGAACAGAAGCCAGACAGGCGACAGGTGAACATTTTGTGTTTTCTACTCTGTTGGCACATCTATTCAAGCACAGTACGTGAGAGATACCTTACTTCTGCATATCTGAAAAGGAGTATGCATCCTAAAAAAAAAAATAAAAAAAAAAAATACTGGTCCTCCTATGGGCAGTATTTTCCCTTAAAGCACCTTTCAGTAGGTGTCCACAGAACTTCTGACCTGTGAGCATAAAATGTGTAAGGCGCGGGACTGCCTGCACGGTTCCTTGTGGGTCTGTAAAAACTCCAGCAATCTTTATCTTGAGGATTTAATGGTCTTAAACCAAAAGGTTTCGATAACTTTCTCAACAGTTTGAGAGGTTTTGATTCATGAGAGTTCCCAGAGTGGTAATTGTGGGGGGTTGTTGTTTTGTTTCCTGTTTCTCTTTATGGTTTCATTCAGATTTAGACATTCCAGGTTCTTTCAGCATCCTGTTGCTGTGCATCTTTTTATTTTGTTTTATTTATTTTGGTGTTGCATTTTGCTCTTTCTCTTTCTTGGCTCGACTGGAGCCCAAGCCCTCGCACCGGTTCTTTTTAGACCAGTGGGAGCTCTCCCTCAGTCTTCACTCCTCCAAGCACCAAGACCTGCCCTCCCCACGTTCATTCAGACAGGTAGCCACTTGGCTGCTTCCTGTTTGTGCTGCAGACTGATGCAATGCAACCCGTTGTCCTGACTGCTTTGCCTTCCCTTCAAGTGAAGATGCAATGAAGCATAAATTCTCAAAATTGCAGTGAAAGTGAATGGTTTAACAGCTTTGACTAACATTTCAGTAAGGTTCTGGAAGCTGGAACTTGTGTGTTTGAATCCAGGCTCAGCATCTAGTGGGCTTTTGTTTTTCAGTTGCATCCACACCCATGTTCATGGATTTTGTGGAGGTTGGGTGTGTGAGCATGCTTGATTTTGAACAGTGTTCATAAGCAGTGTCCTTAAAAACCTTACCCATCAACTAAGATCCCTCTAGAAAGAAGATGTTTCACACCAGTAAATATATTTTAAAGAAAGGTTAGGAAAACATGTTTTTACACATTTTCCCAGTACAACAATTTCTGATTTCTTTGAGTGTCTCTATCTATCTATCGTAAATTGTGTTTCTTGACAATAGTTCATATTTTCCAGTAGTTATATATTGCCTGAAAGTTCAACAGTAGCATTACAATTTCGAAGCAGGATATCTCTGCTTTTGTACTTATTCATTCAGTAATGATTGACATTTGCATCTATTACAAGATTGGCCCTGGAACTTGCATTTATAAGCAAAATCCTTTAAGATGCAGAACACTTAAGCATTATTGGCTTCATGATACCATATCAGGACCATTGTGTAATATGTGTTGCTATTTCTTGTAATGCTGTGACTTGCAAGTGGTTTTGCTCGGGTTCTTCCTGGCATTATAATGACATCCCAGTCATTTTTTTTTTTTTGCAAAATTTTCTTAACCATTTCTCTTTTGGTCTTCTGTGTTGCTATCAGAATTGTGCTATTGATATCTAGATCTCCATTCTGTAGTGGTACAAAAAAAATTTGACCTGTTTTTGGTGTTAATTAAATAGTGATGAATCAACATCACTTGGAATACAATTCACAAGGTACATTAATTTGTCAAATACTTAGTTGCACATTTGTGTAATTGTATCAAATCTCTACCTTTTTTATTCTTGCACAAGGCAGCCTTCCATTTGTATGTTTCATTTGTTTGATTTGTTTTCCTTTCTTCCTTTTTGTGTCTGTTTTTTAGTTTGTTTCTCCATTTCTAACTTCCTTCTTTCCTCCTGTTCCTTTCTCTTCTGCCTTTGATTTTTAGAGGTATATAAAGATGTACACAGGGGGAGTGAGCTCATTGGCTGAGCAGATAACCAATCAGCTTCAAAAGAAAGACCAACCCAAGCCCTTTCTAGACAAGAAGGCATTGGTAAGCTCTGGTAGTGTAGAACCATAGGTGCAGCCAGTAGAGAAAGTGGATTTCATAACTAATCTATGGGTTTACAAAGTAGACCTCTAATGTGGTGTGATTATGCTTACTATTAAAAACTTTCTTCCTAATGGGTGTGTTCCCCTTTTGCCAAGTCACAGACTGACACTATGCCTGAACTGTTTGTTTCATTTTTATGCTGCTCAATACTGTAGAAAACATAATAATAAAATCAGTTTTCTTTGGTGCTTACTGTAATCTGAACAGAAACTTAGTACATCAGTTATCTAGCCTTTTAAGAGGGCGTTGCAGAACTGAGATTTGATCTAGAGAATTGCTCATCTGTTTGATTTAATAAAAAATAGAAAGTGGTGTGGCCATCATTGGCACCAGTTATTTCTGGGTATATCAGTCTTGATGACCTCCTTTTTGCTTGAGTTTCAGCTCCTAATTTTAATCAATTGTGATGAATCTGATAAAACTTTGCATGGACATTTGATACACCTAAGTTAATCCACATGGTGTGAGCGTAGGGTATGGTGACCTGTTTCTCTGTGTTATTGACACATTTACTTGTATTTATTAAACAGGGACATTTTGTTACATGATGGTATTCTCCATTTTGTAGATGTAGGTCATGGTGACTTTTCATGATATCACTTTTAGTGTTTCAGATCCTTGGTGAGGGGAAGTGTGTTGCTTGCTTTTTTTTTTCCTTTGGTGTGCTTTTCATGTATAAGCATGTTTGCAAGGGATGCAGCCTTTATACAAGAGTCTAGCTTGACGTTGAAAAACAAGAGGGGACATTTTGAGAGACAGCGGAGGCACGTGTGGTGGTCCTACTAAAAATGATCACGTCCTCAACAGACCTGAATGGAGACTTCAGTAATCTGCAATGTGAGCAGGGAACGCTGCTGTAGAGAGCTTTCAGACACCCCTTCTGACACATGGTTTTTCTTCATCTAGGCTTCATTACGCAGAGAGTTTCCCCAGAACATTGGCGGCAGTGATGTCTGCTTTTTCTGCCGGAAGAGGGTCTATGTAATGGAGCGTCTCAGTGCAGAGGGCAAATTCTTCCACCGTAGTTGCTTCAAGTGTGACTATTGCAACACTACCCTGCGGCTCTCCTCTTATGCCTTCGACATTGAAGATGGTAAGTCTCCAGGCTGGTATCGCCCATGGGGCTAGAGCTATTACTGCTTTTGACCCCTCAGCCTAAAACATTCAAGTTCTTGTTCACACCTTGGGTAAAACCTGATGGCAAACTTGACCTCTGACCAAATATAGTTGCCATAAAACAGTCTGGTTACTTGAGTTAAGTAATTGTGGCTAATTTGAATCTAGTTTTACACAATACAGTAATGCTAAGATACTTTAGATGAGTCTTAAGTGTAAATCTTTTAAAATTATTATTATTATTTATTTTTGTTTTACCTCCAATTTTATCTTCACATTCTTAACAGTTTCTGTCGGTTTGTTGCTCCTGTTTTTGTTTCCTTTAGTTTTTGCAGTTTGCTTAGTAAGTGAAAGGGGTTGTACTTGTATATATATTGTGCTGTGGCAGGAAAATGCTTGTATGCTTTTATTACATTTTAAATGTCACTGGTGATGATAGTGTGAGGGAAGAGTTAAACATTTTTCCAGATGCTTTTCCTCCTGTTGGATAAGCCATTTTTTCTCAGTTTCATGGGCGCTCTCATTGTTTCCTGTAACAAGTGCCGTATTGTTACTGGTTAATTATACAGAACTCCAGCTTCTTGCAGACTGCTGATTGGCCACCATGTAGAGAAGCAGCAGCAGTGGTCCAGAATACCCTAGTGAAATCAAAGGATTTTTTTTTCAGTTCCTTTTAATAGAAAACATTTAATCTTAGACTGTGCTGCAAACTGCTTGAATCTGTAGAGTGGTAGATTAAGGCTTTATGATCAGAAATTTGGTCCCTAAAACCTTTGCCTAGAAAGGTTGCAGAAAATTAACAAATCCTGTAAGGGTTATTACATTTAATGTTTTCAAGCGTTCATTAAAATAAATGGCAGGCTGCTTAAATGACTTGTTAGTGTTTGTTTTTATGTGATTTACTTTCTCTTAATTCTTTAGGGAAGTTCTACTGTAAACCTCACTACTGCTACCGGCTCTCGGGGTACGCTCAGAGGAAGAGACCTGCAGAAGCACCACTCACTGCCAAGGTAATACCCAGTTTGACTTTTTATCAGGTATGTCAAAAACAAAACAAACAAAATTAAAGGTTGACAGTGCCAATTTGAAAGTAAAGTTATTTGGAACTGGCTTGAACATCCACTGTTGGCTCATTAAGTCAGTTTGGCAACCAGCGCACAGCAGCTAGCTCTGCACTTTAACAGAGTTGTTGTCATTGCTGTGTCAGAGTGTGTTAAAAAGCAGGCTTATCAAAAAGGTAAGAACTTGAAAAAGATGAATGCTAATGCCATGCATGTTTAACATTTAGGTTTTTTTTTTGGTCAACTGTCCAACTACTGTTGTGTAGAAATCCTGATCTGTACCTGACTTAACCCTGGATATGCTTATTCAATGTGCTTAACATGAACACAGCATATATATTGAAAAGAAAACAAGGGCTACATTCGTATGTGTGAGGCTACCTGCTGTCAGGGAGTGCCATCTGTTTCAGGAATTAAAGGTTTCCTTGCTGGGAACTTATGGCTTTTCTTCGCCTCCAGCTATTGTTCATGGCAGGTTGGCCTTTTATTCATTGTTAATATCTGGCTTGCATTATATGATTGTGTATTGTACTTTGCATTGTATGATTATGCAAATTTAATATGTACCGTCATACCCTTTTATTTTATTATTTTTTTTTTTTAAAAGCTATTTGTAAATCCCTACTCTTATCCATGTAGTTCTCCAGATAGAAGTATTGGCATCAATATATTTAGACAGCACTGATTATTTTAATACCAATTCCTTCCCAGGAAAACAAAGTGTCCCTACCGGACCCTGTTGCTGCTGATGGCCCAGTCCGGGCAAACTCCACAGCCACCCCTCAAGAAAGGACCCCAGGTAGCTCCATTTCCTTTATTGGCAGGACGGCTCGTTTCTCCCTCACTCTCTTTGGCGCTCTGTACTGTGTGAGCCGCTCCGTCCGCGGAGCAGTAACCTGGACCCGTCAACAGGTGGCACACAACTGTCTAGATTCCCTTTTCCTGTGCCAGTTGATCACCTTTGGGGTCCCTTTCCTGTACGTTCAGTCTGAAGTTTTAGGACAGATAGCTGGCGAGTTTAGTAGTTCAAGTGCTGAGCATCTGGGATAAAGCAGGTTTTTTTTAATGGCCATTTGATCTTTTTCACTAACTTAGAGTGACCTTGCTTTCCAAGATAAATGTTTTTGTCTTTTTTAGTTTGTTCAGATTTAATTAAGCTATGTTTTTGTTTTATTTATTTTTTTAACCCATTTTACTTTGTCATGTTTTCTTTATTTGTGGTTTTAAAATGTTTTTTTTTTTTTTTTTTTGTAAACCTAACTGCTTTGTAAATTCTTTCTGTGCATCCTTTCAGCTTGCTGCCTCTCGTCATGTAGATAATCCTGTGATCTGTTCATTTTGTGGGTCCCTTTACAAGATGCAATATTCAGTTATCTTTCAGAACTGTTACCATGTGCCTGTTAAGCCAAAGATACAGCCATCTTATCCTGAGATCATTCTGTAATCCAGTGTTTAGTGTGACCAAAGAGGCCCGATATTCGGACACCGAAGGTCTCTAAACTGTTTGTATGGTTGTTAGACCTGAGCAATCAGAACTCATAATAGGATGGTGCATCTTTATAACCCAGCTGATCTTTATTTACTCCCTATTGAGAGGGCAGAGTCATACTGATCCAAACTGGCATTCTTATAATTGTCTACAAGCAGAGACCATTTTGGTTTGTGTGTTAATTGACACAATCCCTTTTACATGTTACATTTGTGTACAACAAGCACAGAGTTTATATGAACAATTTAGCTTTTTATGCTTGGTGTTGCAGAAATGTCTATGCCGTTGACCAGTTGTGCGCTCTGTCTTTCTCTCTCGCTGTCTTGCCCGTGCTTTGTGAAACGATCAGGTATTTTTTGAATGTAAAATCTGTTGCAGTTTGCAATTCTTCTGTAAGCTTTACCTTTCCCACTCCTATCAAAGCAGAACTGTAATGACGGGGGGTGCTTGTGAGGGTATTTTCTGGGTCTGCTGTACTAAACTAACCTTCTGCACCAAAAACATTGCTGGGGATTCATTGGGTTTGTTGGTGAAGCATGGCATGTGAGCACATCTGTATGCCTGAGGGATGCAGTTTAATCTGCAACTTGTGAAAGGAACCCACTGCATGCATTGTCTTAAGAAGCATCTGTCCAGTTTGCAATGCTGGGGCCTGCTCTTTTTGAAGTTAGAGTAGCTTTAACACATTGCCCATGGTTTTATATTCATCCGAGACACCATTTTAAAACAATGCTACCTCTTATGAGGTGACCCTTTTTTATACAACAGAACTGGTTATAATCTCCCGTCAGCACTTGCATTCTCGTTAGAGTGGTACCCAAAGGTAATCTTGAACTGTAACCCCCAACTATTGATATTTTGATGCCATCAGTTTACACTGTCCACACACAAAGTACTGTAATAAAAATCCACCCTAAACCATCATAATATATGGCTATTTACATTCAAGGTTGCAATATAATGTTTTCAAATAGAGAGTAATGCTGGAAGAAACTAGTAAAATTTGACAAGCATGTTAAAGTATTCAATGATAAAGCCTTGTAGTTTTAACTTTTGGGGTGTGTTAATAAATAAATCTATATACATATTTAAAAAAAAAAAAAAAACAACAAAAAAATAAATACAATGTTTGCCAAAACTTTATATTGACCTGCCACTTAACATAACCACATCTTACCGTTGTCATATGCAACCCTTTATTTATTTAGTTTTGTTTATAGGTACAAATATATCTTTTTCATTCCTTTGTTTTGCACTGCACGTGTGCATGCACAGCACAGATTTTGAGTTCTTTTATGTTTGGCCTGTTATTTTATGTTTAGCACTGCATGAAAGGCTGGGCATTTGAGTCGGCAGCACATTACAATGCAATCACAAGATCAGAGGTGTTTTCTAAATATACAGTAACTCCTCATTTAGCTAATCAAGACTGATTTTCAGAAGTGGTTAAAGGGGTTCAGTAGAACAGCTGCTGTGTTCCACGATCATTTTCGTGAAAAGATCTCTTGATGGTGTTTTTATAGCATTCTTCCATAGCTTAGAAACCAGTCTATGTTGGTTGTTCAGTTTGTTTACTTTCACTAACTGACGTTTCAGCTGCAGGACAATTTTTTTTTGTAAATTTGCAACACATCACATTGTAGATATATTAGAAAAAAAAAAAAAAAGTTGATGTGCATAGATCAATAAAACTGATTTTAGTGTACATTACCAACATTTTTATTGATGAGGAGTTCTGTATTTTCTAAACCAAATCACATTAAATCCAGTGACTAAGTAAATGTTTTTATTTTTATGTCTATCTGTATATCTCTCTCGTTCTCTCTCTGACCTTATGGGATCAAAGGTCCTATTGGTTTTAAAGGAGATGCTTTTTAGAGTGGGACAAAGGCAAGGTACCATTATTTTTTAATGTATTTTTCGCGATACGCTGTTTTGAATGGAAAATGGATACGACTAAGTGTTTGTTTTTTTGTTTTTTAATAAATTTAACCAGATGTTTTGTGGTGTGTGGTGTTTTGTTTTTTCCTATTTATTTGTAAATCTCTAGAGAGAGATATTCCTTTCTATACAAGAATAATGACACAACAATATACTTGCAATAGGGAATTTCTTTCAAACTACTTGTTGGAGGAAATGGTGATTATAACCGTCAAATGCTACACTGATATTGTGCAAAAAACGACTGCACATCGTCTGTAAACTTGATTTTGGGGATATTGTAACATTGCAGTGTGGATTTGCATATCACACACACATTTATTTGCATCCTGAGATATTGTTGTATACCCCCAACAAGTTTCATGTATTTTATCCACGATTCCCTTGACCAGTTGTTTGAGAAGTCTGTATTGTGAGCATTTTGCTGCTGTGCTCATATCTGTAAGCTTCTGGGCCATTTGAAACTTTTGGCTTTCTCCTTCTGATATGAATTGTCAACAAGAGCAGTATTCCAGTTGCCATGAGCCTGGGATGTAACATTCATGTAGATGAGATTTTCATGTGAGGACAATTCCTGTTTGGTAATTGTGACACAAGGCTTGATTGATTTTTTTTTTTCAACCCAGATATAGGCTCTGCAGTAAATAAATGTGTTTTCAAAAGATAGTTTGGAATCTGCTAATTGGGGCTGGTATGAATCTGCATTGTTGCAGGAAGAAGCAAGAGACAAATTTAAGACAAACCCTCTTTGTGATGGATGCTACAGGGCGAACGTTGACAAGTTTGACATTATTATTCCCTAGCTAATGTATGACTTGATTAATTAACGTGTGAATAAAAAAACTGGATTGTTAAATTGTATTACTTCATCATTACTACAAAGCGGCATATAGCAAAATCAAAGTAATGCTTTTCTTGTAAGAGCTACAGAGGATTCAGCAATGATATGGGGGTGTGGAGCTAAACTGGATGGGCTAAATACAATAACTTATTTTGGAAAAAGTGTTGTGTTAAAAGTGATTGGTGTTTTTTTTTTTTTTTTTTTTTTTTCCAATTTTGATTTGATAAGTGAGCAAGTCAAAAGAATCTCCAGAGTTGCATGAATTGCTATTGTTCTAAAATGCCCTTTTCCTTGCTAAGGCGATTGAATTAAGCCCCAAGTCTTTTTCAATAGTTAGTCTTAAGATGTTTTCTTTGTCGCTACGTAGTATTTGTTGTGGATAGAAATGGCCTGAGTGTGTCTGTTTTCAGGGAAAGGGAAGTAATTTTGTTAATATTTGATATACTAACGGTGCAATCCCAGTAAGTAAGCTTATTTGTACTTCTTGCTTGGGTAGACTGACTTGTGTAGTTATATCAGATAACGGGTCATAGCGTAATAGAAAAGGTGCTTGCATTGTAATTCATTCAGTTGCAATTTCCAGTTCAGTTCATTACTAGGCAGTGTTGTACGTGTTGATTTACTGGCATGTCATTCCCATTGCTTCTGATATTTAGGGATAAGCTGAGATACAGTTGTTTACTAGAAAGCAGACCAACTCTGAGTCCTGATGGATCAACTGTTTTGTGTTTTGCAATGCAGAGAGGATTTGCTCCCTGTAGAAGTTTTGTACATTCTGACACATTTTTCCCAGGCACTTCTCTGAGGTCTGTCACAATGCCAAAATTTATATGAGGGGCTAAAAGGAATCCAAGGCATTTGTGATCTTCCTGTTCAGCTGTTTGCTGCAGTGGTGTATTGGCACAGTTGTCAACTTTAACTTTTAGTAATTTGTAAACAAGAAACTTGTCAATGAAACTGATTTCTTGGAAATGCAGGCCTTTAAATACCAACACTTGCACAGGGGACAGGAATAAATAGGTGGCAACATTAGACATACAGTATGTAGCGATGTGACACTTACATTTTAGCTGTATGATAAGAATGTATGTATGTTTGCGAATGTGGCACAATGAAAGGAATATCAGAATCTGAAGTACATTTTCTGTCTTCTGAGGTTGAGAAAGAAGTAGGAGTTTCAAAAACTAAAGACTTTAGTCATTTCCTAGGGCCTGTGATGCAGTACAATATGTTCTCTGTCACGGTACATTAATCAAGCAATTAACACAACTCCTCATTTATACAGTTCACACTGCACAGGGCTAACCCAAGTGATGCCAGTACAATCCAAGTATTTACCCAGTAAGCAGACCTGTGCCAGTATCTCTTAGTATTTCTGTATTCTGTATGTTTTTCCCTGTGCCTCTTGCTTTCAGCAGTAGATGTGAACGGGGTGGAAGAGCCTGGCCTGGCAAAGCGTCTGCGAGGCACCCCGGAGCGTATCGAGCTGGAAAACTACCGGCTGTCATTGCAGAGAGAGGAGGAGCTGGAGGAGGTGCCCGAGGAGACGTTGGCAGAGCACAACTTGAGCAGCGTGCTGGACAAGGGCACCGACGCGGGCGAGGGCTCCAGGTCGGCTGCATCAAACCTACTTTTCATACTTTGTGCCTGGCTTAGGATAACATTTTAAAATTTATACACATCTCAAAACCACCACCTGATTCTAAATGCTTTTGAGGGGCTGAGTGTCAGGGAGTGATCTGGTCAGAGCTTGGAGGAGAAGCTCTCATGCTGCCTGTCTGTAAGCCTGAGCCATTGTCCCTTGCCTAAGTTCACCTTTTTAAACCAGTAACCGGATATAGCCGACCGGCATAGGGGTTTATTCCTTGAAATTGTTGAGACTTGTTACTAACCAGTGGGCATAGTCTGACAGTTACATGTAAGATTGAAGGAGAGTCATTGTTTTAAATATCTTGTTTTTGTGGAAACCCAGAGCCTTCTGGCACCATGTCCAAATCAAGTGTAGCCGCTGCTCGTCACTTTCATGATTTGCGCACAAGCATAAAAAAAATTAAACGTTAGAGTTTGAAACATCTTATGCACGCTAGAGCGCCCTGTCGTTCAACCCAATTATATACGGAGTGTTTAAGCTTAAGCCAATAATATGCTTTAACCATTGACAGGATATATTCACAGTACCACACTGACACACATTTCAGGCATTCTGTGATTTTTTTTTTTTTTTTTTTTTTTTGTTTTTTTGCATCAGGCAATACAAGTTCTCTGAGGAGCAGTAGCTTTTTATTGCCACTGCTAGTATATCTGCTGATTTGGTTATAACTTCAGTAACAGAAGACTGGCCGGTTTCTTAAATCAACACTTCAACTGTTGTAAGCATCCATAAAAGGGGAGCTAATATGTTTTTGTATATGAATCCTATCAATAATACAGACCATACACTTTGAACTAGTGTCTTCACAGTTAGTACACAGCTGTCTTCTAAACCGTACATACTGTACTTCATCCAGAGGTGTCCTACTTTACAAACACCTTGTTTGTTTCACACATCAGTTTCACTGCATGTTTACTAACCAGATTTCCCTAACGGTATGAAATAGCGTTTCAGCCGTGCTTCTCTGTCTCTGACAACACCCTGTCCTGTCTGCTCTGCAGCAGCTCGGAGTCGGAGATGGATGAGGTGGAGGAGGTGAGGAGGAGGAGGAGGATGATGAAGATCACCCTGTCTCGGACCTGGGTGGAGTGCCGTGGAAACAGGCTGTGCACCTCCATGCCCGTCTGAAGGGCAAAAGTGAAACACAGATAGCAGTAGAGGAGGAGGAGGAGGAGGACGACGACGAAGACGATGACGAAGAAGAAAAAGAGGAGGCGGAAGAGTCCAGTGAAGGTAAACTAAACACCTTTTTACTGTAATGTTCCTAGGGATCCACCAACTCGTCTGAGAGGAGAGCACTCCTATTTCTCCAATAACTTGGATTCAATGAGTCATTAATGCAAAAACTGTCTAATTGTGTGGCGTCTGTTGGAGGGGTGGCTTTTTCTGTATTTTCTGTATTTTGTAATAACCTAGTGTGTGTGTGTGTGTGTGTGTGTGTGTATATATATATATATATATATATATATATATATATATATATGTATATATATATATATAATATATATATGTGTGTGTATGTGTGTATATATATATATATATTATATATATATATATATATATATATATATATATATATATATATATATATATATATATATATATATATATATAATTTTTTTTTTTTTTTTTTTTTTTTAAATGCTGCTAAGGGTGGTATGTGTACATGCCTTTAGAGAGTAAGACTTTAAACATGTATTTAAAGGTATAAATATCCTTGCTTGATGCCAATGTCATGTTTGAGCTGTTCTTAGTGTTTTTTGAATTCAACACTTCCTTTGCATTTGATTGCCATTTTAAATTGTGTACGGGTGTACTGTTCACTGTTTCAGTGTATTTCATTATTCTACCTGTGTACCAGAAAGTACCTGAACAAAGAAACCGGCAGGGCGGTGGCCTTTTTGTTTGTTCTTCACAGGTTTGCAGAGCCTTGCATACTGTGGTATATCATACCCCCTTAATCAAGGGTTAGCCAAGTCACCCTTCTGTTTTGATGGAAGTTTTGATTACGTTAGATAACTAGCTTTTCTTAGCATCACCTTTGGTCTCTAAAAAAATAAAAAGCCATTTTATAATATTAAAAGTATACACAGCCCAGTCCAATCTGTAACTCTTTTTTTCCCAACTTTTTCCTCTCTTTGCTGTTTTCCTCCTATACCTTCATCACCTGTTCTTGTGTAAAATCCACTACCCTCACTCTCTCGCTCACTCCCTGTCTTTGGGTATTTATTGGGGAATATTTCCCCCTGCTGGCAGAGGGAGAGTATTATCCCTGGGAGAGGGAGCTCCAGTTAGGGTTATGGCTTGAGAATCTAAAAGATGAAGAGGACACAGGTAGATTCAAAGGTATCTTTGTGTGTGGCTTTATTTTACAAAAACCATATGTATTTATTTTATTTATTAATAAAGGCCTGGCTGCATATGACTACCTTTTATTAATCTAACGTGTTTTTTTTTTTTTTAATTAACAAAGAAATTCACAAATTTGAGAGACCAGAGACAGTGTTTCATTTCTCTTACGAGTTATAATATAAATAATTTTAAAATTTGTTTCCTGAGGAGGTCAGCTGCCTGCTGATAATACACATCCGAGTTATGCTGTTCTGCGTGATGCTTTAAGAGACTATTTGTGTTGCATTGTATACTAATCCTCGGAGCTCCTGGCAACAGCAGATTAGAAACTGTCAGGAAAATAATGAAACGCCTGACCACCTTTTTTTTTTTTTTTTTTTTTTTTCAAATTTCAACAATATGCTTTTGTAATAAGTTGTGATTTTAACAAAAGCAAGTTCACAGTGAGGTTTGAAAGATGAGCATAACTTTAAAAGGCCTGACTAATTTTTGCAAAGAATGCAGCTTTAATCATTCTTTGCTCTTGTCCTTGCATGATTCAAAGCTATTGAGAATGCAGCATTGTTCTGTATTTGAGTTATACAGCAATACTAATAGAATTGTGTGAGTGTGGTGTAGTGGCAGGAGGAGTACTAGTGGAACTAATTATTGAATTCAGTAAGAAAATATGATCAAACTACTTTGTCGGCCATAGCTAGTGTTAAAAAATACTTTATGTATGTGTGTATATATAATATGTACATCTGTCAAGTAAATACAATACTAATACAGCATTAAGGTCCCCAACACATATGTTGACTTCCCTCTGACAAAAAAAAAAAAAAAAACACATTCTATTTGTTTGATGCCGACCATTTTCCCTTTGTGGTACTTTTTAAAATATGGGCATATGATCAGTGTTTCCTCCAGGATTGAGAGGAACACAGTAAAATGTAATTAGATATCTGAAAGGGATATTGTTTTGTGAGAATTTTTTTTTCTCCTTTTTTTAAAAAAAAAAGCAAGCCATAAAATGCCCCTTTATTTCCTAGGTGCTATTTTAATCTCTCCATTCCTTTTTCTCTTCCCCTGTTTTTTCTTCTCAATTTCTTCCTTCCCTGTGCTTTCTCTCTCACGTCCCTGGGTCACTTGAATGTATTTCTATGGTGCTCCCTTCCTAAAAACAAATAACACTGACTCCCCTCAGCCGGGAATCTTCACATTCAACAAGTCCTGCAGCCCGTAGACCCCATGGAGATCCAGGCAGATGTGCACTGGACACACATTTGTTCTGAGCAGGAGAAGGAGGGGGCTCCAACTTCAACTTCCCAACCCTCTCCTTCCACAGGTAACGCAGCTCTGTGTCAGACCAGTGTGGGAGTCACCATGGCAACTGCTTGTACCAGGTTTGCAACCTATACAGTAGATCTTCTATCCCTGCCCTTCATGCCTGGTGACCCCGGGCGCTTCTTTTGGTTTATTATCCATGGTGAACCTGGAAAAGCAGGCTCCCAAGGTGATGCCCTGCTTGTTAGAGGTCTGGAGGTGTCCCACAGTCATTGCTGTCTTCTTGCAGGGATCGGGTGTGTGTGTGTTTTTTTTTTTTTTTTTTTTTAAATGTATGATCAAGCACCTTTTATCTGTGTGTTGTTTTTGTGTTTGTTTTTTTTTTTTTTTTTTTTTTTTTTGCTTTTTAAAAAAAGGTCCCACTTCTAACAACAAAAAAAAACCTAAATGGAAATTTAGCTCTTGTTTCGTGTTCCTTTGCGCCACCTAACTTTTGTTTGAAAACCGAAGATGAAGAGAATGAAGCCGACCCCCTGTTCTATTTTGTGTTTTGTTTTCCCCTTTCATATTAACAGAAGTTTAATAAGCTTTATTTTTGTTTGTTTTCTTCTGGTTTGTTGTGTATAACTTTTTTTTTTCCTGACCCATTTTTGCATCCTTTTTGTTTTCATAAATTCAGCCCCCGACATTCCATCAGTCCGCCACGAGGCAGTGCGAGCCTGGCTGGAGACGGTGTCTGGAGGTAGCTGTGTGTGATGTGTTTGCTCAGCAGCATTCTGACGTTTTGCCTTTTCCTTAGTGCATGGCAGCGGAGAGAGTTCAATGCATGCTGCGCTACACTGCGCTCAAACTGCATGGGTTGGATCTGTTTTGTAGGTTTTTAACCAGCAAGGGTCACACCAAATAAACAGCAAGGTCTTCTGGTGAACTTCTAGCTTGACAAAAATAGAGAAACGGGATTATCTTTGTTGTTTAACCATGATACTTTCCAAAAAGGATACCTCCCCTCTTGAGCTTTTTTGAAAGGGTTATGCTGTTAAAAGATCTTTAGCTAAATGCATCTAATTTATAAATGTGTTGGTAGTGCTTCGAGACAAGTAGGAGATGAAATGAAAAACGTTTCTTGGCCAGTTTGGTTAGTAATAGCTTTTTGAAAAAATGAGCGCTCCTAAAACCCACTGTGTCACTGAATTCTCCACAAATTTCCCAAATACTGTAAAGTCCCCAGCCATCTGCCACCTTTGCTTCATACTTTCCCATAGGACTGTTAAACATTCTCTAGCCAACATTATACTCGCCCATTTTTCACTTTCCCAATCGGTGATATACCTGTATACATTTCCTTGATTCTCTACCTTCCCAAACATGGAGATAGAGGCTCTGTAGGGATTCTGAAGCATGCAGATTCAGAGGGCACTATCCTGTATTGGCATCTTATTTCTTAAAAGCTTTGGTCTGACCCAGCCTAGTAGTAGATGCCAACCAGGTGGCTGGGTAAGCAGCTTTGCCAGGGGTTTGTGCGGAAGGCTCATTCTCTGCTCATTCTCTGCATCAGCAGATACAGTTGTCATTAATGAACAGTCTCTGCTTACATGATGCCACCAACACATTGAGGGTGCTTTTAGCTCTGCATTGCTGAGCATCCGAATGGCATTTATGCAGGTTAACTAGGGAAATAAGTCAACTGAGAACCTGCACGAATCCTGCGTAGGTTTTCATGAGATCTGTGTCATGATAGATGTTTTGCATGGTGGTTGAACCGCCTTCTGTTTTCGGACTGTTCCAGCAAGGTTTGCTTTGCAGAAGTCTTTAAATAGTCAGAACATTAAGAAATGATCAAATTCCTTCAGAATGTGGATCTTGAATTAAGTAGCATTTCTGGAGCGGATTAATCTTGTGTTTCATGGTGATAACAGATGGCTTTGTAAATCCGAACAGATTCTTTTTTTGGGTTGTTAAAAAAAGAAACCACCACTAATCTGTTTTTCTACTTACCTTGAATTCTGATAATTTATATTGGAAGTATGAGCCTATCAAGGTTTGCTTGCTTCATTTAACATTTCCCGGGCTTGGCAAAATGACTGAATCCAAACTTGAAAACAAAAATGGATATTTGCATGACCATAACAACTAATGTAGGCAATTAACAAGAATGTCAATTTTCATTAGGTCCCCACTATAAAGATTGGCTGTTTTATCACAATTTTAGTATTTAAAGAAAAAATCCTAATAAATGTGTACATTATAGTGCTACATAACCATATAAAGTCAATAAGATGTTTGGCCAGTTTGTTGTTTTGTTATTTTCAGTATGATGTCTATTTAAGCAGGTACTCTTAGAACTCCATATATATTTTCTTCTATCTTCCTAATGGTACAACATTGTTGATTTACCCTCTCAAACTGTTTTCCAACTCCAACCAGTATAAGGTGCGAATATAAGCTGACTATTTTTCATTCCTCTCTCAGCTCCATGTGAGGAGAATGAACTGGAGGTCGGAGGTGAGCCTGGGGTTCGTGAGGAAGAGCCAGAGGTTGGCACTGAGCTGGATGAGGGTAGGCTATAGTTGTCTTCAGACTTTGAACTGGGCTGAATCAGCACAGACTTCCTTAATGGGGGGGGGGGACCCCTCGGCAACCATATCCTAAAGGTCTATCACTTCTGCTGGGGGGTGGACTTAAAAGAAATCTAAATCACTTGTGCATGTATGTTATCAGTCAGTGGGCCCAATTGAATGAACTTTTAGCATGGAATTTTTAGACAAATACAAATTCAAGTACTAGATTAGCATCATTGGTAAGGCAGAACTTTTTTTTCGGACCCTAAAGCTAAATCAGTTGTGCTCAAATGTAACAGCACATCCTCCTTCCCCCTCCTCTCCTCAGTACATTTTGCAAGCTTCTATAGCTGTAGTTTTCAGTGATTCTGTATAAATGGTAAAGCACCATCTGAAGAACTTTTTGCCATTGTAAGATTTGCCCTCATTCTGCCACGTACGAACACTATTAAAACTTTGGGCAATTTTGCTGTGTTTACAATCATCAAAGTAAGTAATGTTAGATTAAAAGATTATCTTTTATATTAAATCTTATTTTTTGTATTGCTATTTAAATGCATATTTTGCTCAAGTGAAAATTGTTTAGGTTTCAGTGCAGAAATTGCAATTAGTTTTTTACATTACATTTATTAGCTGAAATGTACTCCTGTAAGTTATCCGGTTGTGAATGTAGCCCTCTTAGTAATCTATTCTAAACTGACAACTGTTTCTGCTTGCCTGTGTGAGGAGTATTAAAGGCTCAGTAGTAGATTTTGTTGGAGACAGGCCTTGCTCGTTGTAGACTCCCCTGCTATTGGCTGTCCTGGTTTCTCCCTCCCCTGGGGCAGGGCCAGCCCGTGTGAGTGAATTAATGGCTCGATTTCTCTTTGACAGATGATATCCCTTCAGATGCTGAAGCTGAGGCCAGGATGCATCGGATTGAGAGAAAGGAGCAGCACCAAGAGGAAGAGGGAGAGTCCGAGGGGCGAGGCAAGGTGTCCAGTCTAGGTGCAATCTCTTAACCTTACTTTGAATGTTACTGGAACTGGATAAGATGTGCATAATTTAAAATATATGCTGTAAATGGTGTAAAACAAATGCCCTTGTCTTATTAAGTGGCACATTCACTTTTATTTTTGTTATGTCTTTTTCCATCTCTTGCAGAGTAGATGCATAAGGGGATAATTTGGGGTATACCTTTGAAGACGGTTGCTTCCACTGTTTGTTTCTGCCTGCTATAATCTATAGGGATTACTGTATGTTTATGTAATGGTATTTTTTTTCTTTCCAGCCCAATTGTCGATGAGCCAAGTTAGATCTCTGAGTGATGTGCTGCTGTCACCAGTAACAAGCACGAAGGATCAGGATGTGGAGGTATAGAAATAAAATAAAGTGCCTTAAGAGGCTTTCACTGTGTATTTAAAAGGTTGTGTTGAAAAATGATTTTATTTCAATACATAACCATTGAAATCAATAAATAAGCAATATAAAATGGTAGCGCTAATCAGAATATTTAAGTACTTTCCTGTAGTTTTTGTTGACAATACTAATATTGTAAAGTTTGACAATACTAATATTGCAAACTTAGTTTTGTGTTGTGGGGACATTAGTTTTGAGCGTAGGGCATTCAGGCACAAATGGGTGGCACAATAAAGTTAGTCATTACATGCAAATGTGCTTTGGTTTCTTCAGCACTATTTGAGAGCAAAACATTTTCTGGAATATAAATTCTGTGTTCCAGTGTCAAATGCACAACAAACTAATGCTTTGCTTTCTTTTTCACAATAGGGAGTGTGTGAAACCTTGTCGCCAGCTTATCTGTTGAAATCTCCAGGTGCTCGCTTTTTCCAGGAACCATATCTCCCAAAAGAAGGAAAAGGGGATATTGTTCCTGAGACTCCAGAGGCTAAGACCCTCATCTCTCCCACACTCCCTTTTTCCCCTATCCGTTTCCAGCCTCTTCCTCTGCCAGAGCCCAAGTCACCAGTCAAAACGCAACAATCAGCCTCCCCTCCAGCTACAAGCCCAGTCTGTGCCCACTCTCCAATATGCTTGCAGCCTTTGCCTTCAACAGAACCTTCCTCTCCTGTTTTGTCTGGGTCCCCAGTACGAACACAGCCTGTGCCAGCAGTTACCTCCACTCCTTTAGTCAAACCTGTTGTAGAAAATGAAACCCTGGAGGAACAAAATTCCTTAAGTCCATCAGCAAATGAGCCTGTGAAAAAGACGGATCTTATAGAGGAGTTTTGGGTGAAGAGTGCTGAAATTCGAAAGAGCTTGGGTCTTACACCTTTGGACAGGAGCAAAGGGTCAGAAAACAGTTTCCCGGAGTCCACTCCCGAGTCTTCCCCTCCAAGGTCCGACACTCCAGAAGAATTGAAGCTGTGCCCGAGCCAGCCCCAGCCAGTCTTGCGGAGGTTAAACATTGCAACTATAGATCGTCACCAGCTCTCTTCCTTGGTCATTGAGTCCCCCAGCGAGAGAGAACTGAAGAGCTCGGACACGGAGAGCAAGGATGTTGGCAGTAGCTCAGGGCTGGGTCTCAATGGGAGCATGGCTAACACCCAAACGTTGACCAGTGAGAGCTTCAATACTTCTGAATCCACCATGCTAACGCCGCCATCCAGCCCTCCCCCTCCGCCACCAGAGAATGAAGAGCCAGCTACCTTGAGGCGAAATAAGTATCAAGTCAGCTGGAGTACCGTGCCTGAACCCACACCTGTGCCTGCACCAGTGCCACAAAAAGCACCGGCTGCAGTTCCCACTCCTGCTCCCTCTCCAGTACCACCACAAACTTGCTCTAAATTCAGACAAGAGTCGAGCAGGAAGTCACGGGAAGAAGTGCGCAAGTCATTTGTGGAGTGTGTGGATGAAATCCCATTCGCTGATGATGTTGAAGACACCTATGATGACAGGACTCCAGATATCAGCTTCCAGGAGAAGTTCTACACTCCTCCAACTAGCAAGCCCAAGCAGGAGAAACCCCCATTCCACATGGCCTTGACCATGGAGAATGGCAAGCTCAACCTAAGAGAAGGCACCACAACAAAACAACAGCGAGTGATGCCCCCAATCTCCCCAGAAGCTAAAGAGCTAGCTGAAGAAAGGATGCGAGCCCGGGAGAAGTCTGTAAAGAGCCAAGCTCTGAAGGACGCCATGGCCAAGCAGCTCACCAAGATGAAAGATGTGGAGGTGGTTAAAGGTGGTGGCTCGGCTAAAGCTGCCTGGAATGTGGAATCATCCACACCCAAAGTGTCAACCCTGGTATCTAAGTCTAATATACCTTCTGCTGTCAAGTCCTTGGAGTCTAGAAAGCATGAGAAGACTACTGACAAGTTCTTATCACCACTGGGTGGGCGAAGTCTAGAAGGCTCTGTTGCTTCCTCTGAAGGTTCCACCGGAGGGAAGAGCAAAAAGCGCACATCCCTCTTCTCTCCTCGCAAGAACAAGAAGGAGAAGAAGCACAAGAGCGAAGGCAGGCTGTCTGACAAGCACAGTTCAGAGGAAGCTGCCAAGCCCAAGTCCCTCTGGAAGACGGTCTTTTCAGGGTACAAGAAGGACAAGAAGAAGAAGGAAGACAAATCCTGCCCCAGCACCCCATCCAGTGTCACTACTGTGGATTCTGGGAAAAAGGGGGCGTCTCCTGGCATAAGGGCAGCAGGTGAGCAGTGAGGAAAAAAGAAATCAATAATAAAAAAAGCTTTTGTATCTTACTGTTTTTATTGTTTTTCTGAGAAAACAAGGCTCACCAATATATAGAATCTCTGTTTTGTGACTGATGTCAACTAGAGGTTGAGGTGGTGGTCCACTATAGTCCTTTACATGCACTGTATAACGATGAAAACTAATTTAAATGATAAATGTGCAACAAAGTTTTTGTAAATTTTGTAGCAGAACTCCATCTCCGTCGACACTTGAGTTTCTCTGAAGACTCTGATCTCTCCTGTGATGATGTGCTGGATAGGTCTTCTCAGAAATCCAAGGCGGATGTAAGTCTCTTGACAATTTTACCTGACAATTTTTGATGGATATAGGCAACAGGGAATCAAGTAGCTTTAACTAAATGTAGTCGGAGCCTGATGCTAATGCATTGCTGTAAATCCCAGCTGCGATTCATATTCCAGCTCAGCAGTAATGCTGAGCACTGTAGATTTTGATTTGGGTTTGTAATGTAAATAATGTCGTAAATTCTACAGCTTGTTTATACTGAGGGAGTCTTGCTTGCATCCACTTTTACAGCTGAGTAGGACTGAAACGCATAAGTGGGATTTAATGAGACTGGTCATTTAAACATATTGCAATACATAGCCATTCCTTTTTAACATTAATATTTATTTGAAATCTTAGTATATGTTCTATCTATTTTTTTCTGATAGACACAACTGCCACAAAGCCATACATTGTGAGCTCTATTTATTTCCTATAAATGTATCTTTTCTTTTTTATAGCGAATTCATGATATCTTTGACCTTGTGTCAGACATGCAAAGGAAAAAGGAGGAGGTACTATTAGAGACAGTAGTGAAAAAACATGCTTTGGGATTGAAACGGGGCACTGTTGTATAGAAGAGTTTATATGTAACTCAATGACCGTTGCTTATTTTGTTTTTATTAATAACTATATAAATATTAATTATAGCAAGTTACTGTACATGCAAACAATGGGGAAATAACTGAAAACAATCAACCATACACCTTTTTGAACCCTAAAATATAAAATTAGCTTTTGCCTCATTCAAATAATAATAAAGGACTGTAGTATACCATTAAAAAGTGAACTTTAAGAAAAAAATACTAGTTGTCAAAGTAAGTGGTTGATTTATATATCTTAACTTTTACATAGGGACAAAAATGTATATATGATCATAGAGTGCTGCACAATACACACTGATATCCACTCTGAGCGGTCGGAACAGCTGAACATTAGCACATATCTGTAGCAATAATAGCTCTTTAAAAAGTCTTTGTTATAGGCAGATTTGCATGTTCTCCAGAGTCGGAGATTTGTGTTAAATTCATAAACTTGAAATAACCACTCCATCCTGTAAAAATCCCAATGCTTTTTTTTTTTATCCGCTACTGTCGCCTAGCTCTTGTGGTAGGTTATTGTACTCCTATGTACAGTGTTATTTTGTAGCTACGCTTTTTATGTTGTTGCAGGAATGTATGTTAATTGTAAAAGCTTTACTACTGTATTACCAGAATTGGCCCATTTTTAACATTCAGCTTATTGGTGTACATTCATTAGTCACGTGTTGTCTCTGTGTGTGGAAATGCTGTAGAGTGCTGTAGTGCGAGATGCTACATTTGCAATGTGGTGCGACACATAGCCAGTGCAAATTAGATATATAGAGAAGGTTGCAGTAATTTTAAGACACGTTTGCCTATATCTCATCAGAATCCACAAGATTCTGCAAGACAAGGGTGACCCAATATTGAGTTCAGGCTTTAGGTTTGGATGCATGTGTACTTTGCCATCCAGCTATGGGTCTTCCCAATTCTCGATTCAGACCTGGGTCTATGTAAAATATAATAACTGGTGATAATCCAATATTTTTCACCAAAAAACTGAATTAAGTGAATTAAAGAAAAACTTTAACCAACTTCTAATTCCCAGTACTAAAACACTGAGAATGAAAATCAAATAGTTTATATTTTCTCTACCAATAGCTGTTCGGTTTTGAGTAGACCTGTTTTAATTAAGTCGTCATCTTGCCACATAACCTTGCAGTTTTATTTGCAGTATGGCGCACATACCAACCTTTTACAGTTCAAGTCAATATACCTGGAAGAACAGTATAGGGGAAGCCTACCAACCCAGGCTTATGCGTATAGTGTGTGTGATTGAGTGTTGTATTCTCTGTTTGTGTTCAATTATTATTTTAACAGTTTTTATGTATTTATGTATTCATTAGTCAGTGCGTCTGTTTGATTATTTTAACATTACATTAATTAACTCATGCATTGAATTGCTCCCTTGTTTATGTTCTGTTTTCTGTTTGTTTGTTTCAAAGTCTGTTTATGTTCCTCACGCCTTGGCATTCAAGAGATCATACGCATCAAAGGTAGTGTGCGCGTTCCCATTGACCACAGCCGATGCATGCGCAGGTTCATTTTATAGCATGTTCCACCTTGTTTTACTAACGCACTTTTCCAAATGCATGCTTTAGGTACAGCAGAGAAAGTGAGGGCGGGTATTCTCCATAAGGTTGAATTACTACTGCCGAATAGACAGGTACTGGTGCTATCAGCCCATTCGCACCAGGCTTGAGCTGAAGCCGCCTTGGGGATTTATGGGTGATTGGGTCAGGTTGCTATTTCCTAATTTAATTTTACTGTGTTTATTTGTTTACCTTAAATGTCTTCAAGCAAAAAAAAAAAGGTGTTGCCTAGCTTAGCTTTATTAACAGTGTCACTGGTCACCCTTTTATTCTGATAAGCTTTTGGTTCACTTATTTCAGGATATATTCCATTGCAGCTATGCATTAGGTACCAGGAAGCAGCTGACAATTGTGTAGTTTTGTCTTTTGAAATATCTGCTTATTTCAAACTGAAATACACAATATATACAAAGAAGAAAAGGTGGACCAGTAATAATATTGCTATAGCTAACAAGAGACAAGAAAATGTATTATGACAACATTCCTGATCACGCTTAACTTTTCAAATTTTATTTCTAGCTAACACGTTTCATTCTCCTCTACTTCTGACATGAACTTCAATGTGTGTTCATTCTTATATTGCCACATATGCACGGAAAATTGAAAAAAGAAAATGTGTATTTGGTTATGTTTTTACACCTTGCAAACCTGAATGAAATCCCATTCCCTGTGTTGTGTCTGTGAGGCTGCTGTAAGAGCACGCCTGACCAGCCCTGCAGTGATTTTGAAACCATATGAGAAGCAGCAGAAAATATTTCAGAATATTCGCCCCCTCTTCAACATGTACATTTGTCCCAGTGTTTCCCTCATCCATGTGTTCAAGTTTAAGACTGAACTCGCAGCATTGGGCTTGAGGTAAGAGATACACTAATGACCTGCTACATGTTTTTCACTGTAGGAAAGTAGTGTAGGGTATCCTTATAGTGTTAGCATGAACTTCCACAGTATTGTTCCAAGTCTGAGCAGTAATCTTTTCATAACCACTTTTTAAATGTGCTCCTCGAGTTTGATTTAGTTCCGAAAGAGATCCAGAATTTTGCTCGTACAGAAACCGATTTGTTGTGTTTTTTATTTATTTATTTATTTGGTGTAAAACCTGCATTGCCCACTCAAAAGAAATCAAACCACAAAACATTCATACTCACTAGAGCACTATGCTGTACCATTATTAGCATTGGCTAGATAACTCATCCCTGCATTCTTAATAAAGAAAAGCAACCCCAGCTTGAACTTCTCCTGATTTTGTGATAATCCTGTTTTACAATCAATATTATAGACCTATCAAACACATTTATCTGCAGTGTTGGGTTATGATGTCTTCAAACCCATTGATTCTTTATTGACTTGGGGTGGAAACAGTTAAAGTATTGTTTCATTATTTTATTAACTACAACAGTATGTCTACATTTTAATGATGATATTCGGAATAATGACTAAGAATTTTCAATTGGAGGTTTTGTTGAATTAGCATTTCCCCAGACGTCTAGTTGTTGGGTTCAGCAGCTCCACAGAACAGGGAAATAACCTGAAGTTATAAAGCCACAGTGTATTTTATTTCATTGAATCCACCCCAGGTAAATCTGCTTGTAAATTTCCTGTTGTGTTGGTGTTGTCGACCCTTGACTGAAGTGCTTTGGATTTCAGAAAACATATACAGAGGAAGAACTCAATGCCAAGTTAACCAGAAGAGTGCAGAAAGCAGCCCGCAGACAAGCCAAACAGGAAGAGCTGAAGCGGCTGCACAGAGCACAGGTAATTACCAGCAGATGTGCACCACGTCGCACTAGACAGATTTTATTACATCACAAATACCCAAGTTCTCTGGTGTACTAATTTATCAAGGTTTGGTTGCTGTTTAGTATTGTGACCAAGCCAAGCAGGATCTCTTTTAGGACATTGAAGGCCAAAATACAGTACAAGCATGATAGTGATGCAAGTATGATTCCCATGGCTAATCATTGTTTTCAGCTGGGTGAACACATTGGTAACTTATATTAGAAAACTAATATTAGAATTCTGTCTGTCTTGATGAAGACCTGGAAAACGCAGAGATGAATGCGCCTCTGGTGAAGCAAAGACCTAACAGGTGATGGTAGTCTGAACAGAATTACGTCATGAAAAAATGATATGAAAATAAATAAAATAAAGAATCTACCAGTATTTTGCATTTAGTAAAATTTGTGTAAATTGAGCTTGTTTCTTTTTGAGAATTGCATGAACTGGTGTGGGTGTGTGTGTTAATGCTACACATTCTCATGCCTGGCAGATTATCCAGAGGCAGCTGGAGCAGGTGGAGGAGAAGCAGAGACAGCTGGAGGAACGGGGAGTGGCAGTGGAGAAAGCCTTGCGAGGGGAAGCAGGTACATGTTTACACCTATATGAAGCGATTAGTATGCCTACAAGAGACGGTGTTGACAATTCAAGCTCAAAAATACAAAATTTGCAGGTGGTTGAATGGGTACCTAGTTTTTTAAAATTGGACAAGTGTGTACATTGTGCATCAATTCAAGCATTGTATACCACTAATCCTCTACTGGCCATTGGAGGACCATAGCACCGCTGAAAAGGGATTATCACAGATGTCTACACCATAGATGCACAAGATGACCGAGTATATCAGAATCAGTCTCTTTTGGTTTCTTTCTGATCAGTCAGATGCATCTTACAACAGAGTGGGAGATATCTTGTATGACTTTGTTTGTGAGTTCTTCAGGAATATTTGTTGTGAGTTTTATACGTTATTGAAGAATCACATTATACAGTACTTGAAACCCAGCCAAGAGCAAGCATGACTGGCCCTTTTGAACACTAAGCTGATGTTTTTGCCTTTTGTTCTTGTTTGTGTTGGGAAGGGGGGTGTCGGGGGCAGTAAAAAGGTTAGTACAACACAACTTAGATTTAATTTGGCAAAGACATATTCAGAGAACTAAGAGCAAAGCAATGTCAAGGACACATCAAATACTCGGATTTCACACAGGGAGGCTTTAATTACCAGTATAGGCGTACAAGTTACAGAGGAAACCTTATTCAAAAACCATCTGTGGTAGTAAGGCAGTATAAAATTCACTTTGAATTGAAGGGTGTTTTTTTTTTTTTTTTTTTTTTTTTTTTTTTTTTTTTTTACTTTTTACCCTGTCAAGGATGTGTGTTATAAATTTCTGCTGCTTTTGTTTGACATTAGTTTTAGATGTAAAGCTCTGTTTACATGTTTTGTCTTATGTTGCCTAGAGATGTAATTGTGTTCAGCAGTGTGCAGTTTTTAACTTTCTACTTGGCTACATTGACAGGACCAGGAAATTAGACACGTGTTAACCCTTTAACTTCCTACATTAGGGTAGTATACAGATGCAGTTTTTAAAGTCATGTGCAGGGTGTCATTGCAAGGTAAACTGTGGGGGTGGGTAAGCATTGATAAAAACACTGCAGTTAATTAATTTTGTTATTAGTTCCTGAACCAAAACATGTCAGTTCGGCCTGCTTGCAAGGGACCGTTACACCTATATAGTGTTACCTTAGAAAACAGGCCTATTACAAACGCATTAGAAGTAAAACCAAAAGGCAACCAGGAGTCCAAAATGACATGAAATCACATTAATAAATAATCAAATCATATACAGTGTTACATCTTGTTGCTTGTTTTTCTATTTGTCTTAAATCAAAATGATTTGTTTGTTTGCTCTGTATTAAATTGTGTTGCTTTTGTATTTGTAAATGTTATGTACAAACATGAAGAATTCTATATTTAAAATATTTAGTTCCGTTACAACTTGCTTAATACCAATGGTGACAGCAAAAACTTTTTTGTGCTTTGTAGTATGCACTAAGATCTCCCCTCATAACATCTTTGTCCACAATTTATAAGATTTTCTTCTCAATTCAGTTCTTGAAGATGAAGGGATCTTATTCTCGCTGTAGTAGGTATAGCCTTAAAACATCAGAGTTGGACAGGTGGTTCCTATACTTGCTACTTGAAACACAGATTTCCATTTTGAATAAGCAGACCCAGCCCAGTAGATCAGCGGTGGGCATGACAACCAGTATGTAGCTGTGGAGATGGAATTCCAGTATCTTTTTCTGACTTTCAAAAACAATGCTCTCTTCTCATCAACTCCCCTCTCCCTCTTTACCTATTTTTCTTTTCTCTGTGAATTGCATGCAAACTGAATTTTAAAAAAATGCATGCCTAGTATAAATTGGTGTATATACTGTACATAGATATGTCTGTGTGTAACACATGCATATGTAATGTATGCACGTTATTAAGCTTAAGCTGTCAATCATGTACAGTAGCTTGATCAACATGTATTTAGAGACCAACATTTCCAGACACCCATACTGTAAACTGCACATCTGGAAATTAAGTCACTGCACTTAGACAAGTTTTTGACTCGCAAATATTTTGTGTGAGGTATGTGTGCGTTTATATTGATATTTAAAAAACATACAATTAAATTAAGTTCATCTTATTACATTTTCAGGAGTTGCTGTCCGAAACAACACTACAAATTGCATGTTGATTTGTAGGAACCTGCACAAGGTCTTTATTTTAATGATTTAGTTATTTATTTAATTTCTGCATGTTCACTACACATTGCAACAAATATTCAGTCAAAAGTTGTATTTGTTGTGTACTGTATTGTGTACACATACAGTATATCCATGATACGTGGCTTTAGATGTAAATCCAAACAAACAGCAAATCTGCTCATCTTCTCAGATGGTCAAAGATATAGATCTACAGTATATATAGATATGTGCATGGGGGTGTGCACGTGCATGATCTCTCATTAGATGTTGTTGCCCAGGATAGGGCTGTGTGCAATAACCGTCTTTAATATATCCTTATTGTAGACTATTGGGGAGAGTCTAATTACAGTGAAATCATCGACTTGCATCTGGGTGGTATGTATTTCAAATCCTCTTGTTCCAAACTAACAGCTAACCCCACTGCAACTGTACCCCAACCTCTCTTGCCTTACTCCTGAAATGGTACTAAATAAAACCCTTTCCAGTTCAAGTACGGGGGAGGGGGGCTCGACGGCAGAATGATATTAACAGTACATAATAGGCATAGTAACTTAATTATTTAATTACTTCTAATGACAACTTCTGGGTTATTAAATAATAAATAGTGGTGGTGTCTATCAAGAGTCTAGTACATCTGTTTTGGAATATGGCTTTTAGAGAATACTATTTTATATGTTGTGTGTTTTTGGTTTAACAACATAACAAACATTTTATTGAACTGGAAAGGGGTATACTGTACCCCCTGTCTCCCTTATTCTACTAAAAGATTCCCCACTAGTTTTTACTTCAGTTCTGTGTTATAGTCCCAGCACTGTCACCTTTGTGCTGTATTTGTTTTAACAGTGAGCCATCAACACTGACTCTTTCACTGCATTGCCCCTGTGTGACTGACAACAAATACTTAGCTGAGAATCCCGGTTTAGATGTCAGAAAGAGCTTGTCACTCCATGTTCCCTTTAATTGCATTGTGTTCTTGTTCATCGCGTAGTCCATTTACCAAATACGTAATTTTGTAATACTGGGCATAATCTGCTGCTCTTTAAGCCTAAAAATAAGTTTTTAAAGTAGATAAAAAGTATATCTATTGTCTCCTGGTGTGTGTGTGCGCGCCCGCCACCCGTCAGTCGGTCGGTCGGTCGATCGATGTGTACACACACCAGATTCTGCACATTAAATGCCCATGGGGTGTAAAGTTGACATTAAGGTGTAAGTGTGTTTTTTTTGGGGGGGGACAAAATTACAAGCATTATTGCAGTGAGTATTTTTAACATTAGTTAGATGGATTACGTTTACAATTAGGAATGCTTAAAATTCAAAGGTAGAGCACAGCACACACGGTCATGATAAAGAATGAAGAAGTGCAGTTAATATTTAATGACTGGTGAAATACAATTCAAAGCTTCTGCAGTGTGATCACTGGAAAATCACATCATGAAACACATTTTATAGGTGTAAAATGCTAAAAAAAAAAAAAAAAAAAAAAAAAAAAAAAAAAAAAAAAAAGGTTGCTACATTTAGAAAATATATAAACACCTGACATTCAGTCCACAAAAATAAAGGGCTTTACGTAATCCCTGCAAGTAAGAAATTGCTGTCCAGTGTGAAAACACAACACAAAATCATACATTAACATCCAAAGAGGTACTATAGCATTAAAATATCCAATACAAAAAAGGTGTCTGAGTTACAAGCTCTTGCAGTGTCTCTTGCAAAAACAAAAAAAAAAAAAAAAAAAAACTAAATATGGCTTGTAGCCTAACAGGAAAGCATAATGAATCAGACTGCAGAGTCTATCATCTGATCCAAAACTGCAGAACTCCACGTCTTCGTTATCTGATCTGAAGATAACCCTAACCCTGAATCATTCAATTCACTACTTCTAGGCAGTTTTTTTTTCTTTTAAATTAAGTGTGTGTGTTTATTTATTTATATAAATAAAATGAGAGATTTATTATTTTAACTAAAGTGGATTGCTGAATAATGTAAGGAAAGTATGTTTAAAGCTAAATTGAACCGATCATTCTGTGGATTTGATTGAACACAATATAAATTCAATCCCACAGATGTACCCCTGCATCCATATAGCACGTGTGTGTGTGTGTGTGTGTGTGTGTGTCATTTTTTTTTTTTTCAGTCTTTCTCTTAAAAACTTGGAATTGTGTGAATTAACTCCTACCTCTTCCTCAGATTACCTGTACTGAGTGAAGGCAAGCCTAGCTTGCTGTATGTGAGGATATATTATTTTACCTATATTTTGTTGAGCAAATACATGCCACTAAAAAAAAAGATTGTCGACACCCCCCCCCCCCCCCCCCCCCCCCCCCCCCCCTCACCCCCCCCCCCCCCCACCCACCCCCCACCCCCCCCCCCCCCCCCTAGTTTGTAATTTTAGAAAAATATATATTGCTGGTAATGTGCATCTCTGTTTGCATTTCTCCTCATTCATTCTAAAGCAAAGTACTTAAGAAATATTTTATAGTTCAATGTTTGTTTAAAAAGTAACAATTTAATGAAACTATAAAATGTCTTAGAGTGGTCTAAAGACACACAAGCCATGCATGCACAGTGAGATATCACTTGAGATCGTGAAGCTTTTAAAGGTAACCCTAACTACCGTATACAGTATTTAAATGTTTAATATGAATAAACTTAATGTGTGGTACTTTGACACACTGGAATAAATATGTATAATTCAAAAGCAATGAAATATGATTGATACCTGCATGAAACGTCTGTATAGTGGGAGGGGGGCAACTCATTCACATTTTGCCATCATTTATCATTGTGTTCCATGCTTTCAGTGCCGACATTGTGCGCTGATTTTTTGTTTATTTTTGGAGCTGCTGTGCAAGTCTGGCTTTTCTGATATAACACTGAGAACATATTGTGTGATCTCAAACTAACCATAAAATAATTATTACTGTATTCTATTGTAGCTTTCAGACTTTAATATATAATTGATAAAATGCTAATACCTGTTAGTCTTAAGAAAAATGCTCGATTTTTGAATTCTTACATTGAAATGTGAGAAGTACTTCAGTTCAGGTTAGATCAAAATGTGTTGTGTAAAAGGAACTGGAGCTGGTGACCAAACGAACCTCATTATGTGGGTCTGCCTTACTTAGTAAACCCAGAATACTGCCTTCAACAAGATACAGTAACTCTAGTGTTGGGGTATTTAGTTTGGTTGTTTTGTGGCTTCAAGATGACTGTGCTTTTGTCTTTTCTATATTTGCCACTTGTGTTGATTTATTTAAGGATAGAAAACCAGGAGATTCAGCACCTGCTTTGAGTGTCGTGAGCACCTGAATATTACTGCTTACTGAGCATGGAATTACACTGAAGACCAACATAATGGGAATGTGATTTTATAGATTCGATGTGTGTGGAAAGGGGCTTAAAGTACGGGAAAGCTAATTCTATTCCATATGTCTGGCTCTTGTGACCTTTTTGAGCCTAGCTGCTGTGTTGTCAAACTCAGGTTGTGAAAAAGGTGCTGTGCTCTGTTCTGGTATAATTGAGATTATTGTTTCATTCTACACCCTGATGGTGTGAGGGGTTAGGACATACTTTAGCACTGATCTGTGTTATTGAGGATCTTAGCCTCTTATCGACAGGATAGTGCATGTAGGTTAGGGCTATTGCAGGGGTGGATGTAACAGACCTTTAGTCTGCGGTCCATAATTCTGCAGGCTGACAAATCACACTGTTGTGTATTATCACAATCCTCACACTAAGCAGCAGGTTTGTAATATCAGTGATCAAAAAAGGGACTTCTCGAAGTCTGTACGGCAACCTTGTCAAAAATTTTGGTGTACCAAAATTCTGGTGCCTTTAGATCTTTTGCATCGGTATATAATCCATACCTGTTCCCAAGGTTGTCTGTACTCTGTCCCTCATGGATTTTCATGTTCTTAAATTCTTATGAAGTAGTAGGCCTAGCATATTCGTCTACTAGTTTATTCCCTTTTACAATAAATTATCCTCAACATTGATTCCAGTGGTTTTTTAAATTGGATGGTTACCACTTGGTTGTCTAATGTGTTTAATTTCTGGTTTTATTTTAAGATTAATCTGTTAAAGGATGCATTTAGCCTGGCCTCTGTGATCGGTATGAAAGTAAGCAATTCTAACCATCACCCAGTACATCATGTTTGTGTGTGCTACAAAAAAAAGAATGTTTCTAATACACTGTTAATCAGA
Organism: Polyodon spathula; assembly: GCF_017654505.1. NCBI lineage: Eukaryota > Metazoa > Chordata > Actinopteri > Acipenseriformes > Polyodontidae > Polyodon > Polyodon spathula. The sequence continues at coordinate 7,740,921 of NC_054540.1, forward strand.
CTTCAAAGAGACCAGTCTTGCGACCTGTTGCCATGGTTTTCAGAAACAAATAATTTAAACCATATACTGTACAGTTAAATCTTCTTAGAATGACCAGGTCCAAAGCTTTGACCTAGGGAAATATTGGTATTATGGTGCTTCAGCATGGCCATTATTGACTGGTACTCTTTTTAATACAGGTTTAACTGTATCTGCCTTGCAATTGTTGGGTGCAAGTCATGGCTATTAGCAAGGAGTGATTGTTTCATTTAATAAATGCAGTATGAACCCACAGGGCTGTACTGTGGATGATCTTTCAGCTGTCTGTCTCTCTTTCTGTGATGGTCCCTTATGATGGTACTGCGATTCCACAGCTAATTTTCCCCAGGATGTGCCATCTTGAATATCTATCTTTTGAATGTCCTATGTCTAGTGGTGGTGTCTTTTGTTTTCTTCAGATTCTCAACTTTTTTTTCTTACATTAAATTTTCTTGCATTCAGACTTTGTTTGATTTTATTTTTTATTTTTTTGTTTAGTTAAAAAGGTCTAAACACAAAGTGTAACTCTTTCAATAAATTACTTTGCCATTCCTTTGAAAGCCAATGGTGTATATATATATACACACACACACACAGTTTTCATTGCTTAAATAGGTAGCAAAGTGTTTTGAACAATAAAGAAAGTTGCCCTTGTTCATAGTCAGCTGACAGATTATGTATTTCAAAAGTTGGTATGGGGGTTTACAATAAAGAAAGGCATGTAAATACTGTTTTAATTAAAATTTTGTTATTTGCTTGACCTGATTTGAACAGTATCACCTAAGCTAGCCAGAAAATGAGTTATCTGAACTAGAAAGTGTAGAAGCTAGGAGTAGAAAGTGAAAGGTCCCCCCCCCCCCCCCCCAAGTACCAAACACAGATATAGGATGTTCTGTTTTTGTTTCTTATATTCAGTTTGTGAATTTAGTGTTCTTGAAAGGTGAGTGACTGACGCGCATGTACAGTTTCAGCAAGCCCCAGTCAGCCAGTGTATCTGGATTCTCACTTGAAGGACACCCTGCCATTCAGGTTTTTGGTGTGGACAAATATTTACTGGGGACTAGGTTGATACCACCATATTTCACCAGTGAAGGCACTCCGCGTGGAGTGCAGGATGCACCCTGTAGCCTGGAAGTCAGCGGTTCAAGTCCAGGCTATTCCACTGCCGACCGTGGACGGGAGCTCCCAAGGGGATGGCGCACAATTGGCGGCAGGCCTGCAGAGTGAAAAGAAGCGGTTGGCTGGTGGCACACGTTTTGAAGGACAGCGTGTGTTCATCTTCGGCACTGCTGAGTCAGCGCAGGGGTGGTAGCGGTGAGCTGAGCCTAAAATTGAGAGAAGTGGGCTAAAATCAGTTGGCGGAGACTAGTACAAAAAAAGATAGCATTGCAATTCGCTTCCTCAGATTGCAATATTTAGAGATTAAATCACAGCGCCACAGGCTTTAAACTCCCATAACAATGAAGTTTAAAGAAAGATAGTAAAATAAACATTGTTTAAAACACCTTCTAGCATTTCTACTCGCCCTTTGCTCTTTTGACTTGTTTTTTGTTTTGTTCTACAATGGTGAAATGCCACGTCGCTTTTTTTTAGTTTTTTCACCCTATTGCTATTTTTGATTTTTCTCCTTTTCCCTGTTCTTTCATCCACCTGTTCCCTTCTTCCCTCTATCTGTTCTCCTGTGCTGTGGCCCGGTTCTGTTGCTTGTTTCCCTGCATCCGTCCCTTTCTCTTTCTCTGTCTTTCGCTTTTCCCACTCCTGCCCTGTGTTGTTGAAGTTGAGCCCAATGTGGGGACCCCTCGCCGAAGACCTATCTCCTTCTGCCATTGCTGTATCCATGAAGGTAATGTAACCTCGCCTTACGTGCCATTTGCTGCAGCAGGGTTGTCATGGCAGCACCTGGACGAGCAGTGCCTCTCTGGAACTGCCTCCCCTTTTGTGTGTGTGTGAGCGAGGCTCAGTAGATTTCCCTAGAGTGCAGTGCTTCTGGCAATAACAGCATTTCTGTTTTTAAAGCTTTTGTTAGAATAATAATGTAAAGTGGCATACAGACAGCCCAGCAACCCAAAAGACTGCCCACACAGTAATTCAATGTCAGTGCTATTGTGATGTAGAACTCTAATCATTCCAAGAGGTTTGGAGCTCTGTGTCACAGCCTTCCTCATCCCATTCATGTGTGACATTTGTTAGATGATTTCAATGTAACGGGGAAGGTTGTTCGTCCCATAGGGCTTCATGAGCACATGTAATTTAAAAAAAATGTTTTTTCAGAATCTGTTTTTACTTTGAAAAAACATTATTTTAAACCACTCATAAGCTTTAAAGCTTTGTGAATAGAGCCCATGGTTTTTAAACGTGGTGTGTGTTGTGTATCAGGTAATCCTTCCATTAAATTGTTATTGATGTGAAATACAAACATTATCTGCATGTAGATACTGTACAGAACATGGGGACTGATTCATACCTTTTCAGAAAAACAAAGTGTTGGAGTTGTCAGTTCCATCTTCCTTTTTGAGGACCTCATATTTACGATCGTGTTAATGTCAGTTCTGTAACATTAGCTTTTACAAACAAATGGGACAAATTTAGCACAGTGGTATTTTGTGAATGTGTCCTTTTGCTCCTAGTTGGTGACTTTTTTTAGGAATGATTTTCCATTGGAGACCGGGGCTGTGGATGCTGCTGCATGTCAACAATACTTCCTGAAACTTGGTAAAATTCTAGGTGTGCACCTAAGACTAGTTTTAACCCACAGGGGATGAATATCCCCAGCCAAGAAGTTTCAGAAGTGTTGATTCATAGAGTGCGTACCTGTACTCTAAAGGTACAGTGGAAAATGGTTATAACGTCTGTACCTTCAGTGCTGTATTTGACTGGATTGATTTTTCAATTTGTAAATTGGTAAGATTACAGTTAGTCTTAATCATATTTGTTTTGGGGAAAATTAAAATCTGTTTTAGTGGTATGCATTGCAGTGGTGGTTCCAGTGTTTTAATTGATCAACTATTCTTTGGAGAGACATTAGAAAGATGACCAGTGTTTTCAAACAGCTTTGAATGCAGTGTGAAAAAACTTCCTTTTTAAATGGAGAATAATAATATAATCTCAGTTGATACTGTACAATGTGTTTACACTTCCTATAAAGTTGTCTTGCTCCATGGGACTCTGCTTTGCCTCTCTGCCCCCACCCCTTGTAACAAAGGAAACCAGCTGTCTCATTCCATTTCTAAATTCACCCACCATTCGATTTAATGTATGGTTTGTTTTTTGTGGGTTTTTTTTTTTTTTTTTTTTTTTTTTTTACTGATTTTACTTAGCACCTATCATCTTGAGTACATGTTCCATCCAGGTTCCCTAACCCTCATTTTTAAAGCTTTTGCTCCACACATGTGTGATAGAAAATTGGTTTTAGCTGCAGGCTCATTTGCTTTCACACATGGACTGGCGTTACCGGCTGTTCAGTTAATGGTACTGGCTGCAGAATGCATCGGTCAATGTAACTGCACAGGTGGGTCTGCATGCAAATACCCAGAGTTCCCATGCAGGATGCATATATCCGTGAAGGGTTGGATGCTGTACTGTGTGTGAGAAACTTTATAAAATACTCCTTGACCACTCCTGAGCTCAGGAAAATATTAACATTGTTCGGTTTATCATATTTTAGTGCACATTGCAGGAATGGACACATTTTGGGTCTAAAGATTTGGAGAGTCTCTGCATAGCAGTTATGCAGATGGGACATGCCAACAGGCCATTAGCTACAAAGTATACAAAGATACTATGGATAATAAAATATGAAGTTCCTAAAATGAATTTAGTATTTGAAAGATCCAGCTTTTGGACTACTCCACTTTTTGGGGGTGTGGTGGGGGGAGAATCACCTTTTTTCTCTCAATCAGTCTAGCTTTGCAGGGGGACTCTTCTGAAGTTATCTGTATATGGGTGGAAGAGGTTTAAAGGAAAAAGGGATTCCCACAGCACCCTGCTGATTTCATTCTCTAGTTTTTAGCACCAGTCTTTTTCATTCTTCAGCAAATACATCTTGAGCTTGGCTTTCATTGCACTGCCTGTGTCACTTTCCACCCAGCCTGTGTACACCACATGGATTGCTGCTCTTGTTGATCCAGTATATGACTCTTTCACTTTTTGCAGGAATGGGCAAGAAGGATGATCCCAAGCTAATGCAGGAGTGGTTCAAGCTAGTCCAAGAGAAAAATGCCTTGGTGCGCTATGAATCTGAGCTCATGATATTGTGAGTATATTGATTTATATATTCAATTCAATCATACACGGCACATTTTAGCAAAATCGGTTGTACTGGGAGCTTTTTTTTTTTTGAGACTTAATGATAAATTAGTAGAAAGGCTGATTATTAATATAAATGAAAGAATATCTACCAAGTGTAAGTCTGATGGTTCATATTTGTGTGCACTGTTATTTGTCGTTCACCTTGTCATTACATTTTGCAGTGTGCTTTCTGATCTTTGCTGTGTTCGTGTATCACGTCACCTTATATATTTTTTTAGTGCCCGAGAACTGGAGCTTGAAGATCGTCAGAGCAGGTTACAGCAAGAGCTGAGAGAACGCATGGCTGTCGATGGTAAGAATCATATTCTGATTGATTGGGTGTTGTGAAGGTTTGTAATAGATTTATTTAAAAAAAAAAATAATAATTTTAAATCAGATCTAATTCCTATCCTTTTTATACCACTTGTATGTCAAAATTGGTTTCTGTTCAAAATTTACATTTGTTATATTTGCCTTGGTAACAGCAAATCAGGGGAGAACGTTTTCTGTAGAACAGTGACATAAAATAACATGCTGAATAATAGATAAAACATGCACGAAGCAGGACAGGTTCTTCGAGTATAACACGCATGAGTGCTGTAATCTCTGGTCTCTTTGCTGTTGCAGACCACCTGAAGACGGAGGAGGAGCTTGCAGAGGAGAAGCGCATCCTGAATGAGATGCTGGAGGTGGTGGAGCAGAGGGACTCGCTGGTGGCTCTTCTGGAGGAGCAGAGGCTGAGTGAGCGAGAGGAGGATAAGGACCTGGAGGAGGTCATGCTTTCCAAGGGTTTCAACTTGAACTGGTCATGAGCCCCCGCTGCGGTGTTCCAGCGAGTTCTTCCAGTACTTGCCCTTGCTGCTGTTGGAGAAACCCTGGCATATCTCCTCTTCTGTGGAGTGTTTTGGAATGTGTTACAAGCATGCCTGCCTTCCGTGCTGTACGAAGTTTACAAATCCTTCGCAATGAGCCCCTCTGCCTGGGGAAAAGGGGAGAAAAAAAAAGGGGGGAGAAGTTTTTAAAATTAAAAAAAAAAAAAAAAAAAAAAAAAAACCTGTTTGGACCCTCGCTACCAGAGGAAATAATTACATCTTTCCTGAAATGCAGGGCATAGGAAGAGAAAAGGAATGCAAGAGTCCTGCTGATTTTTTTTTATATAGAGGAGACGACTAAAAAAAAATTTTGTGTAAAAACATATATAGAAAATTCAATATTATAATATTATATATGTTATATTATCTATATATATATATATATATATATATATATATATATATATATATATATAACAAAAATAAGTCAACTGAGAAGACCAATTTAGTTTTTGCAAATATGTATTTATTGAATGTTACGGTGAAAGTGAGGTACAGAAACGTCGGTGTCCTTCAACTTGATCTGGACTTCTCAAGAATGGAACCCCTCTGTTTTTGACTCTTACCAGCCTAGTTTCTATCCTATCCATTGAACTCACTCCAAGGCCCCCAAAACAGCTAGTGATTAAGCTGCCTGATGTGTTTGTGGTCTAAGGCTTGCTGCCATTTTGAAAGTATACCTCTGTGGAGCTTTCCTTTTTTTGCACACTGTTATTTCATGTTTTGAACATATTCACAAGGATTAGAGAGTTGTATTCATATTTTAATTGCTTATTTATGACTTTTTAATAAATAAATAAATAAATTTAGGACTACTGCAGCTTCAGTTAAATCCTACAGTTCCATGCCCTATTAGCTGAAAGACAGCTGTCTGTTTTAAAGGCATTATTCTGATGGAAACAACATCAATGTGGAAGGGAGGTAGCCAGGGTGTACACTGTCAAATGACTGGCTCAGTGGCCATAGTCTCCTAAATTGGTATTATCAGTACACTGGAAAGATCATTTTTACTTTTCCAAATATGCCATGCAGGATGTTACATTGTGAGATCTAATACCTATTTTAGATGGTGATGAACCTCTTGATCTACATACCCTATCAAGGTATGCTGTGTTACTATACAGTTGATGCACTGGGTTGAATAGTTTCTGCTGGCTGTGTGTGTATATATGTATATATATATATATATATATATATATATATATATATATATATATATATATATATATATATATATATATATATATATATATATATATTATGAGCTAGGAATCGATAATAGCTGGAAACATCTTGAGTAGATCTATGTTTCTCAGTGGCTATTCTGTAATAACTGTAGCCTCAACCACCTCTTTTGTAGTTTTCTGTACCCTTCTATACATACATACATACATACATACATACATGCCTACAATCAATATTTACTTTATATAGCGCCTTTCATAGTGGACTGCCATCACAAAGCACTTTACAAGATAGTGAGGAACAATGCACAATACCTCAAATACAGTGAAACAGAGCGTAGTACTTTAAATACATTTAAAAAAATGCAACTACATTGACATACACTTACAAACATCCATCTACCTTGCACACAGCATCATGTCAATACATTTCTGTTGACCGTGTTTAAGAAAAAAAAGTGTGATAGAGACTGCATGATGTGTTTTTAGATATGCTTTTAACATTACAGGTCCTGTGGGAGAAATACAAACTGACAAAACAAGTAACAAAAACTTGAATTAAGAATTAATAATATCTATGGAGAGAAAGCAGAAATATAGCAACTCTGTTTTTACACTAGCTTCATTAATCGTCTTTTGTTCAGCACTCTGCATACTGTATGTGTGTTTATACAGTATTGCATGCTGTAGAATAAATACTGTCACCAGAGAGTAACAGGTGAACAGTTAAGTCATTTTATACAACTTAACAGTCTTACTGCAGCTTTTTCTGGAGGAGTCAATTGATATGTCAGCAGCAGATTAATTGGAATCAGCCTTGATGTGAATGTCAGTTTTACGACTGTTTCAACACTTCAAGTGGTACAGTATTCAACACTTGTGAAAAAGCAAAGCCTGTTCTGTCACTGAAAAATGAATACAGAGTTTTAAAAGAAATTGTCAGTTTGACACAAGCAGCAGGAGATGATGTGAGTTTACCTGCATTGTCCTGTAATTCTCTGTATGGCACTCATTTAAAGAGCAGATGGGATTTTATCTGGAGGAAAAGCCTTGTTGCTTGTTGGGTGTTTGTCTGATAGCTGCACACATAGCTTAGTGAAATACTTCACTGAATGGCGTTCTACTAGCCTATATAGTTTCTGACTGACTGTTTGACTGTAGAAACTGTGTGGTATGTTTCAGCAACATTTTTATTTATTAACAGTTGTCAAAACAAACATGTATAATATGTAAAGAAACAAATGTTTCATAATTTGTTTTTTTCTGTTATTGACTGAAATGTATGTGCATTATGTAGCTTCACTGCATTTTAATATGATGGAAATGCAGTGAAAGTGGGCAATAAAACAATGCAGTGTCATAATGTATTGATATAGAGATGTCTTTTAAATGTCAAGCGGTTGATTTTTCAACGAAAGAGAGAGGAAGACATGTTTCAGCACACATATGACTTGTATACCTATTATACAGTACACAGTCAGGCATCATATTCTGGCTTGTCCCAATTTCCATGTCATTAAACCTTTTCTGACTAGCTTGATGACCAGACCAGCTCCTCATTACCCACCCTGTCACTGGTAGTGGCAAAGAGAGGTCTGCAAACTAACCACTGTTATGACCAGCGCTGTAAGGTGGGTTCTTAATAACCATTGGACTTTTTGTTGAAACTGAGAAACACCCTGAATGAGGGTAAGGCTCGGAGATGAAAATTGAAAGCATTTGTGTATGTGTGTTGGTGTAAGCCTTCAAGAGATGGCATGTTGTTTACTGAGATTCAGACTTTTAACTTTCATTTTCTTTTTGTTTTAAGATGTTACCACACATCCTTATCCAACAAATGAGCTGGTGAAATAATCTAACATTTACTGAACTGTTTACTGAAAACACTTCTAATTCAACTGAAAGTAACAAATGTGTTTTTTTTATATACATTGTTTTAATTAATTTAAAACCATCTCATTACAATAGGCAGCTTAAATGTAAGTGGGTCCTAGGTTATGCAGCAGACTAATTCACTAGCCTTTCATGCACCTTACTTTAGAGGCAAGGGTTCAAATCTTACTCATCACAAAACCACCATTTTGACACAGTTGACAGGCTCAGCTTGATCTAGGCCCAAGACTGAATAGAAGAGGGTGCTTAAGTTACAATTTGAGGTTCGCTATATTTTCAAAAGCACTAATGGCATACAAAGCTAGTCAACTATGGATGTGTCTATCTAAATAAGTTCAACCGATGTTGAATTCCAGGTGGGACTGCAGTAAATATTGTTTGCACAGATTCTCGGAGAAATATATCGCTAAAGAGAAGGCCAGAACAATGGCCCAGAAACTTGCACACCAAAAAAACAATGCCGATTAATACTTAGAACCACAGAGTATAGAACAAATTCACTAGAATGTGAACACAATTGTGGATTGCATTTAGAAGGGTTTGGCAGAGCACCCCTTCCCTGAATAGATGTTGTCGCACTAACGTGAATTTAGTCCACACCACTACACCTAGCTGTGCTTGTAAGCATAGGTGGGTTAAACTACTTTTATATCTGCTAAAACTATTCTTTTTGCACACTCCTCTGCTGTTTTCACTTAAGGCGATTATTAGAAAAAAAGCCATAATAGTGGTACAGTATTTTATGGTAGACTTTGAAATGTCACACTTTTTAATGTCAGCTTTTCATTAAGTATATGGAAAACTACAAAGTTATGTAATGCAATATGTTAACGTAACATTATTCAGCAGGTTTCATTCACCTTTATGAAGCAAAATTAGTTCTATAGGGTGATGTAAAACTTTTGGCCATAGCTCTACTACAAATATTTCAAAGGCTTAAATGAATTAGAACATAAATCAACAACAAAATAAAGGGAAAATCATAACCATTGCAGCAAGTCTGTTTCATTTGGTTTCAGGTTACAAGTAGACAACCAAGAATGCAAGTCCTGGCCAAAGTGCTCACAGTGCAGCAAAGGCAGTCCAGAACAAACTCAGTCATTCATCAATGCAGTTCATGTTCCTGTTCGCAAATGACTAAACGTATAGAACCTGTTCTGTTATAATGTTTTTTTCTACCTGGTAAGTCTATGCAAGGTATAGGAAATAAATAAATGTGATTTACACTGTTGTTTTTGCACAACACTGTCAGATTGCCTACTGATATTCTCAGACCTGGGAACCCTTTTTCAAATAATCTTGTCCGTGCTTTAGAAACCAGGGTATTTTCTGGCACAGGGTTCCACAGGTATGATGCTTTATTACAGATATCAATGAGTGTGCCAATCAAAGGGGAGACTGCTCCCAGTACTGCAACAACACAAGCTACATGTGTCAATGCTACCTAGGCTACAGCTTCAGACAAGACAACACAACCTATACAGGTAAGCAAGATCAGAATATACCACAGTGGTGGTTCAGCAATAAGGGCACACTTTATGGTACCACAAATACAAGTATAATCCTGATGGGCTGTTTGTTGGCAGTTATTTTAGATATTGAGTGTCAAGAACAGCCTTCCAGATGTTTCAAGACTACAAACACACTGGGATCCTATAAATGTACCTGCAGACCAGGATATAGTGGGATGAATACAACTGCACAGGTAAGGACATTTTCACAAATGATGGGGATACTCATCCAGTGTCTGGATGACAGGATTTTAAGTACTCCAAATACAGTTTCAATACAGAACAATTATAACGCGCTGGTGAATAAAGGCCATTTCTACCCAAATTGAAGGATGATATATCCCTCAAGATGTGTTGTGTGTGCCTCTGAAAATGCTGCTCGTAGCCAGTGATGATATCCTGGAATTGTGAAGCTCATCATTTGCCTCCATCTGGCAAGCTTCATTGATTTGCACTGTGAACAAATTTATTATAGCTTAAATACGTTTATAAATAAACCATCCATAGCTATTAAACACTCCAATATTTTAGAAAGTCTAAAATAAATAACACATTTAATGATAAATGAAACTGCGTAGAATGGTAATACTGTTATCCCACTGAGGGACTTTCCACTGTATGTTTATTGTGCAATGTTCATAATGAGTAAGATAAATCGCTCCTGGCGAGAAACTAACAATGGATAAATATCTGATGTATTTAGATCTACATTGATTTTTGTTTGATGGTTTGTTTTCTTATGAATATATCATATTCAACAAAATATACTGGAGAACAAAGGTAGAAAAATAACCTTTCAACTGTAGCACAAGAAGATGATGAGTAGTTAATGTAACCCAAGGAGTACTGAGTGTCTGGGTAATCGACAAAAAATGTCTAAGTCACATGGCACACCTGTCTTCATGGCAATTGGACCTAATCTAACAATACAGCCACTGTCCTATGAAATGCCTTCCTTTATTTACCTATTGGACGTATAACGACCCTATTCACAAAACAATAGCTCAGGAACAATTCAACTTATTGAGTTAACGTAAGTGTTTTGTTGAAAAAAAATTGTTTTGATTAAACTTTTCTATACTTTTTTTATGGACTGAACAACGGTAAAAATAAATAAATGAATACTGTTCTATCAATCAAAACAGGCAAGGCATTCAAAAATGGCTTTCAATAACGCACAAGTTAAACGCTCTGTGAATACAGTACTGACTGTTGGTTTAACCACTTTGATTTCCCTCCCAGGACCCGTCCCTTACTAGAGAGCATGGTGGAGTGGGAGTGGGAGTGGGAGGGGGTGCACCCCGCTGGAGTGATCGTCCTCGAGGTGTTAACACTGCTCCTCTTCCTCCTGCTCTTGCTGTGTCGCAAGAGGAGGTAAGAGACGTGCCACACTAATGTCAAGTTAATATACAGGTACCCCCAGACGTCAAGCTATTTTTAATGGGAAATGTTTGGAGTAACCTACTGTATGAATGATTAAGTATAAGGGAATGTCCTATGTCTTTATTTTCTCCTAGACGTTTTTAAGAAGTATTTTTAAGGAAGAGAAATTGACTCCCAAATAAGTATTTTAGACGTGCATACTTCACAGCCCCTGATCGGCACTAATCTTGGGACAGCCTTACCTAAATCCATGATTAGTGCAAATTGGGGTCTGTGGAACTAGACACCTCCCTATTAAAGGTGAGCCAGCACGATTTTAATGCACAATATACTTTTTTTTTTTTTAAGACAGCCTTTAAAAAACATTATAGATAGTGTCATTTATTGTTTTTGGTTTTTTTTCCACTTGCACTAGGTCAGATTCTATTCCAAGACCACAGAAATCACCTGTGAGAGAACTTTTAATTGAATAAAAATAAATGACCAAATTTTCATATGGCTTTCTGGGAACAAAACAGATATGCTCTTGCTACCGTCTGTTTGGTTTGGACAGACACTCTAATTAATAAATGTGTTTCTTCTCTTGTAGGCCTATTACAACTTCTGCATCTGAGACAAGCCGCTGTCACGGGACATAAGTTAGCGTTTGCCTTTTTGAGCCTTTCTACGCATTTGCGAATTTTAGTACTGTATTTGTATTATATCTTTAGCTCTAATTCTGTATATAAGCTGTGGCTGGGGACAGTGTTACTAACATACTTGATTTATTATATATAACATATAGAATAATTCCACTTACTATAACAATTATAATAAAATGCATAAATAAAAAATCATTTCAATCGCTATAAACAATAAAAAAGAAAACTTAAATATACCAAAAAAACCCTCCCTTTTTTATAATTTTTTTTTTTTTCAGAACCAGCTCGTCTCGTTATTTGGTTCATGAAACAAACAGTTAGACGTGTATCTATGTTGCAATTAAATATCTGTAGAACCCTCCTGGATTTTACAGTAGCATTGCATTACTGTCCTCCCTACTAACCACAGGATCATTCATCCCTAGTTAGTACACTGCTTTTTAGTTTGTTGCTATTGACCAATTTTGAGTATTGTTCTCTATCACTTGATAAGGATGACCTAACAAATTGTTATATCATTTTCAGAGATTAAGAGTGAAGTTCTACCTTTTCTAGAACCCTGATGTCAGTAGTCTAATCAAACCAATCGGAACAATCAAGCAATAACCGCATGTCAAGAAACCATTTTGGGCTGAATGTACTAGTTTTAAGGCAAAAATGCATTCTTAGTTTGGTCTTTTTGAATTGTAAAATAATGATGCTGGTTCATTACGATTGTGTGCGAATGTAGAAATATAAATTACATATAATATAAACTAATTTATCAAAAAGGCTGTGCATGTGTTGCTCTATAACATTATTATGTATTGTGTTTAGTTGTTTCTATACGTACAATGTGTGTTTCATGAAAGTGGTAATTATGTAAAATGTTAGTCTTGCAAGAGGAGAATCGTTAGAGCTAAAATAGGACTTCAGTGATGTATAACATTTCTTTTTGTTTTCTGTGCACTTTATTATTGTGTTTATATGTTACGACCGGTATGATGGGCAGATTTGTAATCATTACCACTTACAGTAGAAGCTGATTTTTTTTTTTAAATCTGTATTTACCTTGGTAATGCATACCGCTACCATTTCTATAAAAAAAAATATATAAATGAGTGAAAATGAATAATGTTGTTCTATAGTGTCATTTGTTAGTCTGTGTTAAGGTGCTTTGACTTTCATTCATATACATAAGTAACACAGGCTCATCTCTGTGTAGTAGTAAGAGCCATCACCATCTAGTGAACACAGATTTCCAGAAATCCAAAAGAAAACTTAATCCACACTAGATGGTGTGCAAACTTTGCAATATGAACCACAAGAACACAATTAAAAGGGCAAGACGGCGGTAGGAAATATATAAAAATGTAATTCCAAATCACTTTGCAAAAATTGCACTTTTATTGTACTAATTTATTGTGTTAATTTGTACCATGCAGTGCCCGAAATAACAGCTTGCACTGAGATTGGGGCTTACTCCAGTCTTGATGTACTGTAGAGTTACTTAATTCAATTTATATATATTATATATAATATATATATATATATATATATATATATATATATTATATATATATATATAATATATATTGTTTGGCTACTTAGTGGAATGTTATTGACTTTAAGAAATTCATATCAAAACAGAACGAAATTTCAATGTACCATTTGTAATTCAGTAATATGAGAGAATTGGTCAGGGGTCTGAATACTTTTGCAAGCCACTGTATATATATATAAAAGCTTATGACCCCATGCTAACCCCCTCTCAAACACATACAATGTTCCATGTAGAAAAGATTTTAAAAATCAACCGTTTTACAGTGCATACTATTACAGTAGTATACAGTGCATTAATAACAACCTTATGTGGGGTTGTTATCAGTCCATGATTAGACTCCATTGACACAATCCATATGTTAAACTTACCCTCCCACTGTGCAGACCAACCATACCTATTTGAATGGGAAGCCTGAAGTGATTGGAGGGGAAATATACATCCATGTGAGAAATGTGTTCAGGTTAAGTGAATGCCAATTTAACCTTGCTACATGTATATGATTAGAGATTAAAATGAGGACAGGAGAGCTGCCAGTACTTCACTGACCTTTGTTAGATTGATTGTTTATTTTGACTGTGCTTAAATGCATAGCTTAAAATCAGGAGTCACAGAAAAAATGGAGGGAAAATGTGCAATCTTTAAAAAAAAAAAAAAAAAAGGCACAATAAACAAGCTATCAAGCAAAAAAAAAAACATTAAGTACAGGCTTTCTTAATAGATGACCACTCTTGGTTTCAGAACTGAGAGGTCAAAGGCAGCTTTCCTCTCCCCCTGAGTTCCTCTCTGAACTGACTTGCTCACTCAGGGCAGGAGCTGCAACACAGTGTTGCTACACAGGGTCACTGAAAGATGCACATTGCAGCACATACAGTACACTTAAATGGACAAAACTTTGAACTGAGTGGAAACATAACTCGTGCTGGAAGGCACTATATAGGTGCAACTGTTTAAATGTTTGTTTATATTACTTTTCATTGACTTTATCCAGAGACTGACCAACATAAAATACATAGGTGCCATGACCAACATTCACAGTATTTAATTATTCTTGTAACAAACGTCTGTGCAAACTTTCCTGAATTTAAGGAAATGGATTCCCAGAATATATAGCCTTCATTTGCTAAACCAATCATGTCATAACACATGAATATCAGATACCAGTACTGTCAATGTCCTGTTCTCTCAAAGAATGTCCTTACCAAGTTTCTTCATAATTGAATGGCTGGAAACATTTTAAAGTAATAAGCACCTTGGTTACCCTTTTTGCTAGAGATATATAAAATATGGGATTTTTGTGCAAAATGAGTAGAAGGCATCAGATATGGTAAAGGTAGCTTCAACTTTTGGGTAAATGCACTGAAACTTTTTTCAATATATACCGAGCATCAAAAGAAAGTATCACTATATGAGCACTAAAATAAACATATTACTTATATCTGGATACAATTCACTAGATGTGATCAAAAAATGGCAATCTCTTTTAGAGCAGGTGCAGTGACTTTTTATTGTGTTGATTAACAACTGACATTGTGAAGATGCTGCAAAATGATCTGTCGATCTTGGGCAGGTGTTGTGACTCTTGGGCTCTCAGTTCGTGGCCTGTCATTGACAGTGTGTGTCTGGTTATACCGTATCTCCAGGTTTGAAATTGCTAGCTATGAGCACACAAGACTGAGCCACAGTACACTGCCATAGTCCAGTCTCCAACATGCTGATAGCACGAAGGCGCTGCTCTCTTGACATGTGGCATAATGTATTTTTTTCTATGATTTTCAATTAGTTTTATTCAAGCTTACAATTAAACAGCTGAAATCACTCGATATCCAGTGTCCCAACCAACTGTCTCACTAATTAATTAGGTGATTAAGTGCATATGCTTCAGTCATAGTCACTCGAGCGTGTCATGGGCAAGGATGAATGATCGAGTGATTGAAAAGAAACCAGAAATATTTCGACAATGTCAATCATTTATATACTTTTTTTCTAAATGTGTTATAATAGTGGTTTCTTTTAATGCTTGGGTGTGTATATAATATATATATATATATATAAAATTTAATTATGAAAGTGCCCTTCCATTTCCTTAAGTAAGGGTTCACTTTAGATCAGCAGCTGAAATATTTCAACTATAAGAAACAGAAGAACATTATTAGATATGATATTCCCAGCAATTCATTCCTTCAAAATCTCCTGTATTAAACTGGTCCAGTTCATTGTTCTTGCTAAAAAAAAAAAAAAAAAAAAGAGAGAGAGAAAACAAACACAATTTCAAAAGGGTTCCAGCTGCTTGGACCCCTAATCATGCCATGCCACAGCATTGTCACAGAAGACACAGCAATATTCTACAATCTGATTTCACCAGCAGGGGTCAGGATTGGTAACAGCAGTGTATCACACAACTTTGGCTGCAACATTTAATTCACTTTTTTGTTAGAAATCCACACTGGCAACAATGAGATTTTTCAGAGCTACATTACAGGCCCTGGAGACATTAAAAAGGTTGATGTGTGAGGGCACATTGGAAACATACCTGAAGAGCACGTCCTGTGGTCTCGATGGGCAAAAACCAAACTGCGACTGCACATATAAAACACGCAACGGAAAACGGACACAGAGCTGTGGCCACTGATTTTGACATTAGAACCTGAAAGATGAAATAGTATGGAGGTTCCAATCAGTAAGTTTAGTTGTATTTATTTCTAAAAATGGACTTCTGATCCTTACAAACTTTGCATTCATATTAAAATACACACTCACTCTCTGCACTACTGTGACCTTTTCACTAGATTAGGGAGGAAGATACTGTACATAGGAGATGTTTAATAAAATATAACTGCTTACCTGAGCTATGAAGGGCGCCGTCATTCCACCAATACGACTAGCCGAGTTACAAAAACCCATTCCTACAGAGCGCATTGTAGTGGGGTATACCTGCATGGAACAGCAACAACAAAACCAATTCAGCAAGTGGGGACTGTGACTGTGCAGGTACCTTTCAATTGAACAGCAGCAAGATTTCAAAACCTGTATGTTCCATTCCAAGATCTTGCCGAAGCAGTTTAAACCAATTAACAGCTTATGAGTAAGTAGTTTAAAATTGCATTATTAACAATTATAAAATTTCAGGGATAGACTGATGCATTTGTATTGAAAGTAGCAAACTGGTTTACCCACCTCTGCAGTATAAATGTAAACAGTGTTAAAATTTGTTGACGCAAGGGCACGAAGAATAAATAACAACACAGTCAATCCAAAACTAAGAGAAAGAGAAAAAGGCAAGTAAGCACTACTGTAGATATATTTGAATGTAGGTATCCACATGGTGATGTTCACTCTAAGTTGCATTTCTGTAACTGTTTGGTTCAATTTTACAAAAAAAATGACAGAACCTGAGGCCAGAACACTTACACAGTAATCGGGTGATAATTACCAAAACACTGGGACAGGACAGAACTAGAAACTATGAACTTTGGCATAAATACCTTGTTAAATCTGTACCACTATGTTATAACAGTAGGACAAAGTCAGCCAGTGCAAGCAGTTTTTGCACTTGCCCAAGTCTGAACATCGTTTTACCTGCTGAACCAATAAAGTGCTAAACACAGCTGTAACATGAATACCATTCACTTTAAAATGACCAAACCTCTGTAGCTTCAGTACCTTGTTGTACAGATGTTGAGAAGGAGGAAGAAAATTCCAGTTATCAGTGTGGAAATAGTTAAGGAAAGTCGTCTCCCTAAGACATTTAATGTTGCGATATTCAAAGGTACAACTGGGGGGGAAAAAAGAAAAATGGTGTGCAACCAACTATAGCAAATGCATCCATTACAAAAAAAACACAAAACAATCAGTTTTTTTTTTCCTTTTTAGACAAGGATTGGCTGATTGATTTAAAATGTAAAGCAAGTATATAGTTAGATTATTGGAATTTTTGCCTTCATCCATGAAGCTATAGGTGAATCTTTCACAATACAGCATTCAACCTGCAATCCAATATAGGTGGTAGTATTTTGGTAGAACGAGGTTGCAGTTTCAAGTTCAATGCCATACCTACCTGTGTCTAAGACACAACTGAAAACGTGTGCAAATTATCAGTGGTATTTCTTACATGCAATCTCTCCAAGAGTGCTAATAAGCATTGTGTGATAATCTGAGGGTCCAAACGAGCTGCAGTGGCATGGGGAACCATCAGCTTCATTGGTCTTTGTTCCTGCTTGGGTGCCACAGACAAGATTTCGCTCAAGCAGCTCAGAGCTGGCCAGGATAATTCCATAGTATGAAAAAGAGGCAACAAACCTGAAAACAATTTCAGACATAACTGTAGAAATAAAATAAACATTTTTTTTCTTTAAGCATTCCAACTTACTAAATAACACCGTGTAACAATTTTTTTTTTTTTTTTTTTGTTCCTGGGTAGTAAGTGTTATTTCCTAATTGCTTATGCCTCAAAAGTATAGAAAATGGCTATTATTCCCCACAAACTTTGCTTTTGTGACCAGGACAGTGATATTTCAAAATATCACTATTTCCAATGGGAAAACCGGCAAATGTGTGTCTTTTCGTTCACATAAAGTCAGAAAAAAACAACATATGAATCCAAATTAACATGTATTTATACTAAAGTAATAAAAAAATGACTACAAAAGATTTAGAAGCGAGTAGTTTTTCGAGATTTACGATTATACTGTATTTACAGTATAATCGTAAATCTCGAAAAACTACTCACTTAATAGCCATTTTCTATACTTTTGAGGCATAACCAATTAGGAAATAACGCTTACTACCCAGGAACAAAAATTGTGTTACATAGTGTAATTATCAAAGTTCTCATTTCAGATCACAACTAAGTGAACTGAGTGCAGAAAGCTATTATAGTTTAATATACTCAGTCTGTAAGGCACAAAAAAACAAACATTACCATGAATACCACAATATCAGTGATGTTCTCCGATACGAAGGAGTTAATAAATCCAGAAAATATCCTCTCCTTTCCTGCAAGTTAATGACATAATATAGTTGAGCATGAGACTGGATTTTTCACTGAAATATCAGAGTTTTATCTTAACTAATATTTTCTTTAATAGTTCTTGACTAAATCATGATTTTTTAAAACTCAGTAGTTTAAGCGCTCCTTTGAACTCAATATAGGCCTCAGAGCCATGTCTGGTCTCCAGGTCAAGTGTATATATATATATATATATATCAATATATATATATATATATAATCATATATATATATATATATATATATTATATATTGTAGAGGATATTATCAAGATAACAACAACAAAAGTAAGTAGTTAAAATCCCCTTTTTTTCATTTTTTGGGATAGTAGTTTTTTAGTTAAATGTTTGATTAGATACATGTAAAGGTTTTTATATTATAATCTTTTTTTTTTTTTTTAACACAGCAGAAAACTACTGATACCAAGAAATAATTTTCAGTTTGTTTGAAAAAAGAAAATAATTTGGTGAGAAAAAAATAAATCCCTTTTCATTTAAATATAAGTACTTACCACAACAGACTCCACTAATCTTCCCTCCGGCAAGCAAGCCCGATTCATTTTTGCAATTTTCTGCAGAGTTTCTATGGCAGCTTTGGTGTTTCCTGATGAGACATTGTACCTGGCAGACTCAGGAATAAACTGTAGATACATATTAGAATCCTTATTCATTTTAATGCTTTTACCTTGAGTTTAGTCAGATATCTCCCCATTCTCTTAGATGTGCATTTATTAAGCAGGGAGGCAATTGGAATGCCCCTGTACTGGTAAGGGTGAAGGTTAGGGAGAAGGAATTGAACTGTGGCTATATACATTGCCCACCCATCTCAAACAGAAAATCACATGTTTCTGAAGAGTCTAGATATTTGTCTTCAACTGCTTTACCACAAACTGAGCCTTCAGCTCTGCAATATTTTTTTTTTTTTGTATTGTAGAATTAGCTATGGGGAGAGACAAAATACATACTGTACAAAAAATGTTCAATTTGGCAGAGCTTTATACAGTTCTACACTGTAACAATGGCGTGTTTTAAATGTATTATATCCTGTGGTATAATATATAGTAATGTTTGTATATCATGGTACTCTTCTTACTTTTCTCCTCTTTGTGCATAAATACCTTACACACCTCTGTGACTCAGTTAACATGTCTTAGTCTCCCTCCCCGTCTTCTATTAGTTTCATTTATTGTCCTGCACTACAGCTTTCATTACAAACAAAAAACACACTATTGTGTCAGTCATTAGTGGACATATCATAAAAACAGAATGACAACAGATTCTCGTGAACCTAGCAACTCATCTTGCCTTAAATCGTTTTAGAACAAATTCAAACAGAACACAAGAGAATGCTTTTACATTCAGACAATCCAGGGTGTGCAATGAGATAACCGCACCATTCTAATAGGGGGCGGTGCTCCTGCTTACAGACCACCAGCAGTGTCTGACTGTCACAGAATTACCATCTACAGGTGTACACTAAGTTTTAACACAATACATTCTGTAACAGCGAACTAAAACAAGTCATTTCTTGGAAGCTTGAGATTACTTACTAAAAATCCTCAAATAAAATACAAAAAAAAAAAAACCTTTAGCGTGAACAGTACTGCGCTGTATAGTTAGAAAAACAATTTAATTTTAAGATGTTAAAAAATACATCAGATGTTTATATCATTTTTTGGAAACAAAAAGTATTCTACGGGTGAGTGCGTCTGGGTATTTACTTAATTTGCCGAGTCATATAAGCTGATTTTTCAGGCATATCAGTGCCACAGAAAAATGCCTGAAACAGTGGCATCAGTCATGAGATTTACCTCCCAGACTGACAAAAAAGCACATAAATAGATCTGATTGGGTATCTATGAGTTTGTTTTTTTTCAGTTGTTCATCTCTATTAAACTGATTTCACGTATTATCAATGCAAAACTCCAAAAATTGTAGTCGTATAGTACCTTAAATAAAACAATAAGGACGATGCTGGGAATAGTGGAGATTCGAATCAGCCAGCGCCAGCCATAAGTGGGAACAACTGCTAATCCCAGGACAATCACCATCAATGAACCTATCAGCCAAAAAAACTAAAAGAAAGAGAAGAGAGTTTAAAAAAAAAAAATCATCCGATTCCCATTTTTATTTAATTATTTGACACCAAGTGTAAAACCCCAAGTAAGTGCAAAACATGAGTGACCAGTAGCATGAAAAAGTAATTTACCATAATCTATCATCTGTCTACACATGAAACAATCACTTATTTTAATAAACACTGTTAATTTCACATCCCCACTTTTAAAATGGATTAAATTACCAACTGTAATTTGTTTTAGGCCTGATGATGATGATAATAATAATAATATCTTGCATATAGCGCCTCTGATACTGGACAGTGGATTGTGTGCCACTTCAGGCAGCTCAGCACCTTTATTGTAACCCCACCTTATTAAAATACGTTGTTTTGATTAGACAATTAAAATGCAAACCTACCGATGCCAAAGGTAACATAAAACCTCTGTATTTTTTTGGCAGGAATTCTGTTTTTAGAACAAACCTGACACAACAAAGAAAAAAAACAAAGAAAAAAAAAAAAACTCAGAATGTGACAATAATTCCAAATGCCTAAAAAAAACCCACAAAAAAAACCCCGAACCCTGATAACAATAAATAAATAAATAAATAAATAAATAAAATACTGCTGATTTTATTATGCAATTTATTTAACACATTTTTTGTTATTTTCATGTCTGGCGGAAGTAAAGAGTCAAAAGCGAAATTACATTCTGGGAAACCACTGCTTATTACAATATACAGTTCCAATTATGCCTGTGTGACAGGGTACTCGTGTCACGTGTGTGGTTTAACAGCAGATACGCAAGACAGAGATCATGGGAGCTGGAGTTAAAATGCAGCTCAGACGCGCAGGATTTATGAACACAAAACACAAAGTAAACAAACGGGTCATGTGCAGCTACCAGCGATGGTTGCGCACAGAGGACACATACAGCAAGCTGTACAAAAGGCAAAATAAAACACTACAAAAACTACCAATAAAAGGTGTCACAGAGGGCGAGCGCTAGCCTTATAAATGAGGCATCCAGCTCCAGGAACCGGCTACACTACGTAACCCTCGCTACACATTACATGGGATCACTATCCCCTAAACGAACCTACTGATGAGCCGGTATTCTTACGACTACTTCTGCGTCATCATACGGCCTTGGCTGGGCATTGCCTTCACAGGCACCGTGCTGCAGTTTCAGGGTTGCGTAGCTGTCGTTCCTGCAGAGCGGACGCTCTCCTCCCGAGTGTGTAACACGGCGGTGCATTCACCCAGAACAACCCCCTCTGGATGTTTTTATGCTGACGGCCACACAGTCAAGACCTGCTGACTGAGGACTGGCACAGACAATCACTCGCTGTCCTTCCTCTCAACCAAACCTAGCAGGCAGCAAGTCTCAACTGAGCACCAGTCTGTAAACAATCATTTAGTCAAACTTAACAACTCCAAAAAGGCACACACAATAAACCCATTTCCACATAAATTACACAAACACTAATTTCCCCATGTGCAGGGCAATCGCCCTGCTACAGCCTGTCTTGTGTGTTTCTGTATGTTTTGCTCTCCCTTTCCTCCTTCTTGCACTTACCCCTGCGAGTGACCAGACACACCGACCCCTACCATGGCACGCAAGAAGACGAACCAGCCGTATGTTGGGGCAAATGAGGTCAGCAATGAGAAATATAAACCCCAGACAAAACAGCCAAAGACAATCTATAAAAAAAAAATGTAGTTATGATTTTCCATACAGAGATATTCGATAACTGCCTGACATCTCAACTGATATTGTGGAGGTACCATGATTTTGTCTCACCTTCCACCGTCCATACTTGTCAGCCAGGTATCCACTAAACAGACTGCAAACCATGAAGCCCAAAAACACCATCTGAGAACAGAAGGAAGCACATTAGGAAAGATTTATTCTTACAGTATGTTAGGAAATGGGTGATCTCTTTCACAGCAATGTACCAGGGATGCAGAGTTGACATGTAAATATTTAACCTTTCGTCAACTGCAATACATGTAATTGCCTTGAGGTAGCGAGCTATAAAGAGTTTGTAATTCTAAGTAGTGGTCAGTGTCTACAGTAAGTGGAGTTAGGGGTTAGCAGGTGGGAAGCAGCTAACCGCTAACTCCAAGCAAATAATATAATATTTAGAAACATTTAAAAAAAAACAGTAACAAATGTCTAAATATTCACCATTTGTTAGTCTAATGCTATTTTGCTTACCGTTGTAACAAATGCCACCTGCCAGTCTTCCAGACGCCACTCACACCGAATGGCTGGGGACACGACAGCTAGCAGCATAATCTCAGTGGCTTCAACTATCTAAAACAACCAGACAAGCAAAGAAAAGTAAATAAATAAATAACTAAGAACAGTTTTGTTAAACTAAATATTTGCTAGTGGCAAACTTTGAACTGGAGCAAAAGCTTTGTATCGTTTGTTCTACCACTGTCTTTCCATAAATGATCATTTAACATAAAAAGCATTTGATCCTACAAAATACAATACTCTGACACACAATAGGATTTAGACATTGGGTGTGCCACATGTTGCTTGATAATGGAGTCCAAAAAAACCGGAATTATTTCTAGTAGTGTTATGCTAAGGCCCAGTTGTGACCTGCTGCAAGTCACAACTATGAACCGCTTTGCTCATATGGAATGAGGCCTAAAATATATTACTTTATAGCTTTATTTACATATATATTTGTGGTCTGCAGTATGCCAAGATATATCAGGCAAAACATTTAGCTACTTTTTTATTTTATTGCTATTAGATTTGTCCTTAATCTTGTTCATACTTACACTTGTGCTTCCCATTATGAAAAACAGAAGAACGTGGAATCGGCCAAAGCCAATGGTTTCCACAGCATCCTCCACAGTGTACGTTTTCTCCTCTGAAATTTACACAGAACCGCTTGTGCCTGGTTACATTTTCTTACCTCTACCTTTATTAACATTATTATTCTGTTCTTTGTGTACCTTAATTCAGGATAACATGTAGTGCTCTGCTGCTTTTGCTCTAGGTCACGTAATCTGATTGTATCGTGACCATTGGAATGAGACTAAGCTACCACACATGAAGTGATTAAGGAGCAGAAAGCATTCAGTACATTTACATGACAAAGCGTTTTCTGAAAACTAATGTTTTCGATAAACCGAATCAGAAAACTGATTCTTAAAACATCATTTTTCTGTGTTTACACGATTAAACGCAGCATATTTACTGTAGTAACCTGTATGATTTAGACCGGACATTTCTGTGATAGAACGGAGACCAATCCAATATAGTGTTTTATCGAAGTGTCAGGTCTTAAATTCAAATATTCCCAGTTTCTTTTGCAAATCTAAATTATTACGTCATTTTAAAGCTGGAAAACATTTGCTGCTTCAGTGTGGGCTAT
Organism: Polyodon spathula; assembly: GCF_017654505.1. Classification (NCBI taxonomy): domain Eukaryota; kingdom Metazoa; phylum Chordata; class Actinopteri; order Acipenseriformes; family Polyodontidae; genus Polyodon; species Polyodon spathula. Next base: position 7,764,717 of record NC_054540.1, read on the forward strand.
TAACAAATACATACAGACTTCAACAAATGTATTACTTTATCCCTAACTGGACAAATGGATGCATGTAGACTGACTACAGATTATTAGTATTTTCTCTGTTTTCTAAAACCACGTGCAGGAATTAAAGTCAAAGTTTGCACATGTGCAGTACACTATCGGAGTAAGTTTCCAAATAGTGTGTTTACATGATACACATTTTGTTAGTTTTTGGAATTTAATCGGAAATTTCTAGGCGCTGTTTTCAGAAAACTGACTTTCGGAATATTCCGATACATTTTCCGAAAACTGTGTTTACATGACTTTTGATATTGGAATCAGTTTTCTGAAAAACATAGGAATCCTTATGCTCATGTAAACATACTGACTGTAAAGTATAAAATACAAGCAAAGAGTCAAAAGATCTTCAAAATAAGATACAGGGGTAGGGGTGGTGGAGGTTGTGATATTTTTGCCAGGGCTAATAAGGAGCAAGAAAATGTAGAAATGGTATGAATTAACTGTGCATGTTAGGGGTCGTCCAAAATCATCAGTTACAGCAAACATAAATAGCGTACCCCCCTGTTGAACTGATAGCAGACACTTTTGACTTGTTTACTATATCCTATATAGTACACAAACACACAGGGATTAGAGAATTTGAGTTTGATAATAATGGCTCACAATAAGACCATAACATGCAACTAAATAGGCTCAATCCTAAATAGGATTTCCAAAGAGGTACAAAGGTTATTATTTTTATTTTTTATATTGATCACTGTCCATACATGGAAAGCAAGTACTACGTAGCTTTCCATATTTTTCATAGATTCCCTTTACTAACAAAGGCAGCTCAAGTCATTTTAAGGTCAATTATATTTTATCACTTTCATGGGGAGGGGAGGGCCCAAGTTCTCCACTGTGTACCTGTTTACTGTTTACATTAACACCTTGACTGATATATGCAGAGAGGGTATTTGTATGGCTATTGGATAAGGAAGATTCATTGTTTTTTCACTAACACTAAATAATTCCTGATGGACAAGTACTTCAGTGTGATAAATACACAGTACAGAAGTAAGTTTTTCATAACATCGTGGTTTGGTTTACCTGCCATGTCACTTTGATAAAAGAGTTCAGTTGTTATTGATTGGTGTTTATTGTATGCGACTCTCAGGATTTCAGTATAACAATATGTTTCATTTGAAGGTAGATTAAAAGTTGTACCTGTGGCTTCAGTGTGAGATTCATTTGATTCCTGGTTGAGTTCCTCCAAGTAAATAGTGTTTATCATTGTCTTCCTTTTCATGGTGGTGTTCATCTTGAAAAAGCCCCAATGCTTCTAGACTCAGTGCTCTAACTCCACATTGACAAGTCATACCAATAAACTGAGAACCTGAAAAAGGTATTAACAGGTATGCAAGTAAGAAACATCCTCTGCCATAGCTGTAATCAAGCACTATGAAAAACAGACCATCAGGCCTACAGTACATCCACACAGAATACTTGCACAAATGTACATTTGACATGCTTTTGATGTATTTATGATTGAACAACCAGCCACCTACCTGTTCATCCCTAGATTCCGATACTTTATCAAATAGTCAACAATGCTGGAATCAAGTATTCAAGTGAATCAAATATTTTTTAAAAAGCCTAATGTGCCACTTCAATTAGGTACTGATTTAATTTAAATACTCAAATAAAAACCACTCAACAAAATGCTTTTCCCTATGACTTTTTGTAAGAGAACTCTCCTTTTTTGCATAACCTACTCAATGTGTATTGCTATTAGCTTCGGTTAAATACTGCGGAACAACTGTCTGGCATTGTTAAGTATTTTAAGTAGTGGCTAAGAATTAACCTTTGGCTAAGAATTAAGCATAGTGTGCTGTGCCAGAACTTTCTTTAAAATATATTTCTTGAGTTTTTTCATGTAGTATTGACACTTTAATCCTTGACAAACCACAAATTGTTGGCTCTGTGACAGACTTCACTGCAAACTTGTACTTTGTATTAATTCCTCTTGTTTCCAGTAAAAATACTTTCTTACAGTACATGGACATTATGTAAACATCCTTACAAATATGTACATATCGATATTACTGTAGTTTTTTTTTTAAATTGTATTTTTTTTTAACAACACATTATGGGTAAGTTATTTCACATTACTTGAATCAAAATACTGCAGTCATTATTTAAAAGGGAAATCCTGCCCTAATGTTTTGTGTACAGTGCTTGTATATGAATACATTAGGTGTCTAGCAAACATTATCTCAAGGAGGTTACAGCTGTAAAACATTTTGAATTAACACATTTTATTAACATTTTGAGTCTAATGATTTTATTAATTTTAAATAAACATTAACGTAAGAGAAGGGTTCGATATTCTAAAAAGATGGATAGACCCATCATGTCCACTTGCAGGAGAATGAAAAGGTAGGCGAGAATGTGGTCAAATTGAACTTGTCCACGTGTATAAAGGAGGACTGAGAGACAGCGTCACAGTTCGCGTAGGACTCAAGAGCAGCAGGTTTTCACTGTGATAGCCTCAGCTTGGGTGACAATTGTTGACTATTTTGTTAATTATTGTAAACAGAAGTGCCCAATCCAGGCATTTAACTGCATATCTAGCTTGCTTTGACCATTAGCTACAATGAGCCACTTAATAAGGAGTTACATGTATTAAAACCAGCTTCTTTTTACAAAATTGTATGTGCAGGAGAAAATCTGTATAATTGTATTTATAAAGCATTTTGATTATCTTTAGTGTTTATATCTTCATAGTGTTCACTCTTTATGCTAAACTGTTGGTATTCCCTTTTTAAAATCAATCTACTCACATATAAAATACTGTTTTATTATTATTATTATTATTATTATTATTATTATTATTATTATTATTATTATTTAGGAATTGCTTTGTTTAACAACCATTAAATTAATTATTTCAAAATAGCTCCCAGTTTGGTTTCCCTTACCTCGGGGTCCACCTCATGATTATTAAATATTAGACACATGGCTAATATCATGTTTTTTGTAATCGTTTTAGGCTACTATATTGTCTTCTTATAACTGTGTGCACAAATACTAATTACACACATTATTAAAAACGCTACTAGGTACCTACAAATGCATCACAGATGACAATACTATCAACTAATTTGTTTGTTTGTTTTAGTTTTGAAAATTAGATATATGACTACAATGTGTAACACGTTTTTTTTTTTTTTTTGTTCCTGGGTAGTAAGTGTTATTTCCTAATTGGTTATGCCTCAAAAGTATAGAAAATGGCTATTATTCCCCACAAACTTTGCTTTTGTGACCAGGACAGTGATATTTCAAAATATCACTATTTCCAATGGGAAAATGGGCAAATGTGTGTCTTTTTGTTCACATAAAGCCCATTTTCCCATTGGAAATAGTGATATTTTGAAATATCACTGTCCTGGTCACAAAAGCAAAGTTTAGGGGGAATAATACCCCCCCCCCCCCCCCCCATTTATCTATACCCCCTACCCCCCTCCTACAAACTTCCAAGGGAAAAAAAAAATATTCTAGAAATTTGTAGAAAATTAATTAAAAATAAAATGTATTTTTATGAGCCGTAAGAAATTAGCTGAAACAGTATTCACTACGGACATGACACCCCATGATATTTTTTAAAACAATTTGGGCAAGGCAGTAAATCACATTATTAACCAACCAGGAGGTATTTTACAGAGATTAGATTCACTCGTGTTCCAGTTCTCTGCGCATGGAAACCACATTTTCACAAAATTTCACCAGTAATCTTAAAAAACAGCACGAGTACTTTACCCATAGCTAATTTACATATCAACCCCCACCTTTCCCATTCATTTGCATGACGCCGGGTGAAAAGCCCGGTTTACTCGAGTAAAATAAACTGAGCGAATGCAAACACAAAAAAACATTTTACACAAGACATTTTCCTCGTGTAAATGTAACGAGTTAAAAAATAAAAACCTCCAATGGAAACCCCATGTATGTAAACTCACTTAACGTTTTTGTTTTCTATTGCAACTACGTTACCATCAAAGGAAATGATACTTGCTAAAAAAAAAATACACACATATATGTTAAATAGCATTAATTGCTACTTTAATATGATAATCAATGACACGTGAATTCCCGCGTAACGTTTACATCCATAACACTTTTTTTTTTTTTTTTTGCAATAATAATGTTAAAATATGACGTTAAGTACGGTATCCTTGAACTGCCTTCGCTGTATTTACATTGTAAGCTTTAATTTATCCAGAAAAATAAAATATAGATTTACCTGTTTGAGCAAACAGCCTCCTATGTATTTGGCAAATCAACTGAATTCTGGAAATGGGTCACAGAGATGTTTAGGTTTCGAAAATATGTGTACTCACTTGTATGACCGCTGTGCACTTGTCTTCCTCTTGCGAGCTTCTTTCAGGTACTCGAGCAGGTTTTACCTGTAGCACCTGCCCTTTTCAGGAAGTTGTTTTCAGTTCTCATCTTCGGTACAGTATAGCGTGATGTTCATTGGAGTGTGCATGTAATGCATACTGCCTTTTCCTCAATCGTTGTTTATATACGTAATGTGTGTGTGTGTGTGTGTGTGTGTGTGTGTGTGTGTGTGTTTAACAGGTACGTATCATATATTAGAGTTATAGTGTTTGTTTATTTGATTTTTTAAAAATGTTTTCTCAATGCAATTTTCTAACGCTGTAATTTGCAGAACTTGTTCATTTTACAAGCGAAGTACAGGAATAGGGCTACATGAAAGACATTACATTAAATACAATATACTTTTTGCTGTGCCTTTTGTTGGCAAACAATTCGTTTTTTTGTACTGTAGTGCTTCACCATTCAACACTCCATCTGTTTATTAAACTGACTGCAAAAGCGATTAGCCAGTAACCTATGTAAACTGTACAAAATATATTGTATTTTATTTCTTTATGAACATTAGTAATTTCTTATATAATCTGTATATAAAAAACAAACAACTGAATGAAAAAATGATAAGTCAAGATGTGTTTTCTTTTGTTTTATTTCTTATTTTCCTGACAAGTTCTTTTCAGTCTATATGATTAAATGGAATAAAACCAGGTGCAGCAGAAAAGGAGTTCTTCTCTCTGAACCAACACCCTCCTAGTCTTTCTAGATGTTAAACAGACGCCCTGTGTACTCTGTTGACAGTATATCTCATTGAGATCTTTTGAATAAAAACAAAGGATGCCAAATCCCCTGTGGCTAAGGCATTAGGCTTTAGTTTCTGAATCTTTGTTAAAAAAGAACAGGGCAGACTTGAAAAACAACACTGAGTTGGTTACTTTATCAACCCTGCTTTAATAGCTTTGATTATATATAATATATATATATGAGAGAGAGAGGTTTATGCACAGCCAAATTATCAAGTTTCCAAATGCTTTGTAAAACAATATTCAGAATTGTGCTAAACAAATGAATAGAAGGTATTATCCAGTGATAATACACATCATTCCAAGACTTTATTTCGATTTTATTTTATTCTTTTCTATACAAATTTCACAATAAAACTAGCTGGGCGAAGATATTGTTATTTCCATGTATTGCATGGAAGCAAGGTTGAACTGAATCTCTTTCCTTTCAGGGTGTATGAGGAAGTGTTGAGCTGAAGTTCCTTGTATGCCAGCAGTATTCTGTTTTGCATAACAAATTGACTTGTGATTTATTAAAATACCTTCCAGTGTATATATTGTTTTACTGTATGTAACAACACTTTAAAATGAAGGAAAAAGCATCAGTACAAATCATTTGAATTAAAGAAATTACAGCATATGCATCAATGAATTTAAGTTAAGACCTTTAGGGAGGTTGGATTCAAAACTATAGGAAAACAAAACAGACAATAAACTGTTAGCAACAGTAGCCATTCCTTACTTGACGAACATGGCCTTGATTTAGGATTTGAAACAAAATAGCATTTTTTAAATATTAGTTTTGTTTTCAAATAAAATGGCTATGCATCTTCAGTAAATCCAGACAAGATGGCTTCAAAACTGAAGGGAGTAAACTTGTGGCCTGTTCCTGTGTAGAATTTGTTCTGAAACTCCACCCTTGGTAATAAAAATAAAACAAACATTGAGAATTATAACATATGAAAGATTTGCATTAAGAAAATAACATGACAGTACACCAGGGTTTTCAAAACCTTTATAAAAGATCAACTTCATAAATGAATGATGCTGCACTCTGGCAAAAACAGCTTTCTGTACTCTTCAATGTATTGTTTTACATATAAATGATGTGTAAAATTGTATGCTGTAAGACACTGCGACCAGATTGCGATTGTATGATTTAGGGTTATTTACATGCAGGTTTTGTGTAATTAAAAAATGAAACATGCTTATTTTTTTCACCACACTGACTGACTTTATAAATCACATCATAAATCAACCAATAACTATTAAGGATTTGTTCAACCAATATTTTTTTTTTATTTTTTTAAAGTGGTTCAATTTACGTACCAGTGTAGACGCAGGGCATGGAGGAAAGCAGAGAGTCCTTCCATGACCAGGAGAATAGCAATGGTTAAAACGGCAAACGCAGCAAAGATGATCAGCACCCCAATCAGCCCCCCCCAGCTGGAGCTGCAGAGTCCTATGTGCATCACCATAGTCCACAGCACTTCAGATAATTCTAGGGAGGAAGAAGCAGTGAATATGCAGACGATAAACCGGAGAAAGAAGAGCGAGAGCACAGAGAATGCTCTTTCTTTAAAAACCTTTCTACATACAGGCAAGCCACCGCATTATGGAAACATGTTACTCAAACAATTGTTGTCCACTAAATAACATGGATCTGTGGCCAATACTGTAATACACAAAACTAAATAAGAAATTAGGTACAGTATAAATTGAATACAGAACAGTATGAAAATACTCTGTGGTTTCATAGAACCAGAAATGTGTTTTTAGAATGTAATCATCTACACTGTGGTCTCAAACGCTTGTAACATACAACTATAAACTATGTCTTCTACTAGGTAGTTTAGTATCACAGATGGCTGGTTGAATTCACTGGAAAACTTGTGCTGATAACTCACGTGCATGCGCCAAGCTAAGAGCCCAGAGACGCAGGTAAGAGGCTGTATTGGAGATGCAGCCCAAGCAGTACTCTATGGTGTGGATGGCTTGGTGCACAAAGATGTCTCCAAAGTTAAACTAAAAATAGACACCCTCGTTACAACTCTGTCTTTTAATTAAGAAACAAAAAAAGTTACACAGTGTTGCATTGTATATGGTTTATTAATGTATGGGGGCTCCAGTTAGTGATTTCTGAAAAAATGTTAAACAATTTCAATGGTATAAATCTAGCAAGATTGCAGCTAGTAGCAGATACAATGCTGTTCTGAGTAATTCTTTGCTAGTTTTAGAGTGTTGTATTCCTTTAAGTACATTTCCATTTGCCATTGCATGTGTAGGTAGAAAAATAGTGCCCCAACATAGGCCAAATACGTGTTTAACATTGCAAACTATTAATACAAATCATCTACCTTAGCATACTGTGGTGTACTGCAAGGTGAACGTGTAGAACACTGTAGCAAAGCCAAGTGAAAATATTGTGTTTGGTTTGTTTGTTTTTTTTTTGCACACCAAGATATGCTGCAAAATATGTCACATCTTATGTACAAGGGGGTTGTGTTCTCAGATACCCTGGTGTACTGCCCTGACTCAAATTGAAAAGAAATGGATTCCAATCTACCGTAGGGTTAGTTATGTAGAGTAATGACTGCATTTCTGTTTGTTTATGTGTGTGTGTGTGTGTGTGTGTGTGTGCATCGTGAAGAAACATTAAGAACATAAGAACATAAGAAAGTTTACAAACGAGAGGAGGCCATTCAGTCTATCTTGCTCATTTGGTTGTTAGTAGCTTATTGATCCCAGAAGCTCATCATGCAGCTTCTTGAAGGATCCTAGGGTGTCAGCTTCAACAACATTACTCTGGAGTTGGTTCCAGACCCTCACAATTCTCTGTGTATAAAGGGGAGAAGTACAGGTGTGGAAAAGTACAGAGCAGTTAGAAGAAGTAAGGAGAAATCTACCTCATCAGCATGCTCATCATGCCCACCATCGTGGTCAGAGTGGCTTGAGGGGTCTGGCTGAAGGACGTCCACCTCAATCTCTTCTGGGCCACTGGCTCTCTGGTTAGAACGATACAGTATACAGGTAAAAGCAACAACCTTACAGAAATATTCTAAAAAACACAACTGGAATACTTTTAAGAATACTTTAATGGAATACTTTTAAGATGATTAATTGCTTAGCAGAACTATGAGAAGAATACAGTATTACCAGAAACCGAAAATAATGAATCTGAAAAATTAACAGCACACTGGCCCATGTGTGGCACCATGGTGCTGTAATGAACTTCCAGGGTTATTTGGTTCATGCCATTCATATATTAAATAATGAAAATGTTACTACAGTGGTACTGTTCTAGTAATGGTCCATACCTTTGCTGCTCTTGTCCTTAATATAATTTGGCAGACACTTCCTCTAATTATTATAGTAAAGAAGCATGTTTGACAAACACCATTTGAGATATCAAAATAAAATATGATTTGCTCACCGTGCGCTGTGATTTAAGGTGACTGGCACGCAGAACAAAAGGTTTAATCAGCAGCATCCATGGCACAGCAACCAGGGCGAGAATGACCAAGAAACTCTGAACCGCTTGCTAAAATGCAGAAGAATATTTTTCGTTATGCACACACTATCTGCCCAGTATTACAATCACTAATCATAAATGGTACATGTATTTTTATTTATATACATTTCACCTCTCAAAAAAGTTTCTAGATCAAAACATACTGTACTGTATTTTGTTGTCTTCATTTTACTATAGTGATTTAGTCCCAAAGAGCGGTTGAATATACATTACTATGGTATTTTTTTCAGTAGTTTTAAAGGGGAAGATTTTATGGCAGTCTAGCTACAGACTGATGGCGTACCTGATATGTGTACAAAGGTCCATTAGTGGGGTCGTTGTAATTAAACATGAACATGTTGATGAAGTGGATGAGGATACTGGGAGCTTGATGAGAGGTGTGAACGTCATAGGCACACCACTTGAAGATGATCATGAAGACCAGATAGCCAAACAAGCAGGTGAGGAAAAGCATCTCAGGGATGAACTGCAGGACGATGTTGATCCTCTTAAAGTAGCTGTGGTAGAAAGATAACCAAGGTGACCCACAAACTGTATCCAATTTTCTAACAACCTAAAAACAGTGATTCCAATGCAGCATGCTGCACTGCTTAAGCCTCGGTGCTTCAGTTATAACAGAAGGAAGTTTCACTGCGCTGCAACTGTATGTTTACAGGGGTCTAGCAGCTAATAATTCTTAATGATAACTGATCCTCCTGTAGGACCCAAATATTAGAAACACCTGTCCTAATACTGTCACTAGGGAAGCAGGGCACCATGACAGCCAGTGCTCACTACTCAGAGGCTGAAATTGTCAGAAGCTGGCCCATTGAGTTGCCTCTGCTGTCACCTGTCCTCACGACAACCCATTGACCATAGAACAATTAAAGGCAACATTTACTCAAATCAGCAACATTAGCGTGAGCACATACAACACAATTTGAATAAGCTGATGGCAGGTGTTTGAATGCTGAAACATATCAAACTCCAACCAAAAGCGATGTAAATGAAAATTAAAGTTAATTGAATAACCCTCTATTAACACATGTTACAATACACAGTACATTCTGTGCTCTGTATTAGGTTTGGATTTGTTTTTGAGCTGCAGTCCCCTCGACTTGTTATTGTAAATGTTAACTTACAGGTGATTCAAAAGGCTTAAAATGACTCCAAACATCATCTGGGCAATACCAAGAACAACAGACATCTTCATTTTGTAGGAGTTCAGGAAAGTTAGCTTGTTCGTAGCAATGTTCCATATCTTAAAACAAGAGCACAAATAAATAAATGAAGCACTTGGGGCAAGAGAACGTAACCTAATATTGTTTCATTAAAACTGAGATAATGGTAAAATCAACAGCATGCTATCCCATTTCGCCCTCTGGTGGCCATTGTCAGATTGCACCAGGAGGTACTAGTATTGCAAAGGGGTTGGCAGTTAAACTATCTCTCTTAGCAACTAGCTAAGATGTGAATTAAATGTCAATTCAGCACCAAGTGTCAAAATGCTGTGGGGCATGCTTATGCCAAAGGTTTTTTTTCTCTAATAAAACAAAAAAAACACATTTTTAAATCGTAAGAGTTTACCTTACTGAATAAACAAATTGAGGAATGCTGGTTGATGTAACAGCCCTGGATTTCAAGCTCAGATACGGTACGGTGGACCTCCTTTAAATCCTGTATTACAAACACTGTACTGTCTTACCGGATCAATGCCAAAGGGATAAGGATTCCCTGAGTAGACTCCTGGTACTGCTGGGTCAAGCTGCAGTAAAATATTGTCTTCTAGGACATGATCACTGCAAAACATAAACCAAACACATGCTCATCTTTATAGAACACAATGTGGGGTAATTACTTTGCAGAGGAAGCAGAAGCATATCTACTACTTCGACGTGACTTTAAGCATTACCTCGAAACTGAAACGAGCTGCTACAGTGTCACACAAAAATATAAGATGTGATGTGAACAAAATGGCAATCTTTAAAGAGCGAAAAAGCCACATATGACTTTTCTTTTGTATAACATTTTCTTCTAAATGATTCTAAACACAAAGTAATATTTAATATTTTGAGTAAAGATTCTGGAGTTTCATTTGTTAAATTAGACCCTATTGTATGTGTGAAGAAAGCCAAAACTTAAACTTATTTCAGTAAAATAATAAAACCTGAAAACCAGAAACCTGCAAATAATAATAATAAAAATAAGATAAGAATAATTACTGTTCGTGTCTTACTTCCAGTTTTTATGCAGAAACATTGGTTTAACATGCCAGGAAGACCCAAAGATGTTGAAGGACTTGGCAAAGCAATCGTTGTAGATGAAGCCAGTATAAATGGAGAAAATGCCCATTAACAGAATAAGATAACGTCCGCCAAAGAAGGTGTCCCAAATCTAAACAAGAACACATGATAAAGAAGTACAAATAATTACTGGAATGGATAGTGCTACTTACAGCTTCATAAGTCTACATAAATCTTTTTAAGAACTGTTCTTTAGAGTACAAATAATAAAACGTGATTGAACACTTCAGAAGCATCACAGAATGTATATTACTTCTGAACTACCATACTATAATCCAGTGGTACTCAACTCTGGCCCTCAAGATTCATTCCAGTCCTAGTTTATTCCAACCAGGTCCTAAATTAGTTAATTGCCTCATAACAGCTTAATTTAACTACATTAGAACATGCTTGGAGTAAAAACCAGGACTGGAATGGATCTCAAGGGCCAGAGTTGATTTCTACTGCTATAATCCCTTGTCCTTTGTGGAAAAGTGAATCTGTCTCACCTCATTGCTGCCCTTATTTTTCTTCAGAGCCGTCTCATTGAAGACCATCCATACAGCAAAGCTTAACATGACAGCCCCATGTCCACAGTCCCCAAACATCACCGCAAACAGAAAGGGGAATGTTATTATGGTATATGGAGCTGTAAAGAATGTAGAAATAATGCTGCTAATAACCAACAGGAAAGGAAAACCTATGCAGTTCAATACCAAGTCTATCTAACCAAGGGAACCCACCTGCAACTGTACCTCTTTGCAAGATGTAGACAATGCTTGCATTTAATCATATCCCGAGCCATTATTTATTAATGTATGCTTAATCTATAACTCCAGTTAATGTTTGCTTAAATTACGTTTACAATTGGAATAATATATGGGTCAGAATTTGTTATCACACAATAATGTATGTGCTGAGCTGGTTTTTGGACAGCTAAATGGAGCGTGTCAAATGCGGTGCATACCTCAACTGCATACCAAAAAATGTTTTGTCCTGACTGAAATCAGCATGCATATGATTTAAGAGTTCTGTGGAATTCCAAGTGTGCACATATCAGTAAACCAGACCCTCTCAGGCCAGTAAGCTGTGCTGACCTGGATTCATTTCTCTGTAGGTCCCAACACCGTAGGCGTCCACAATGTTCTGAAACCCGGCTGTAAACCGATTGGTTCTGTTAAAGGTGGGTGGCTCCATCTTGGAGTTTATTACTGTCACAATAGGGGCGACTGTTGAACCTGTCTGTTCCTGAGAAACACAATTTTCTTAATATGAAAAAACAAAACAAAAAAAGTATCTTCATTCTGTTTAACTCACATTAAAGCAACTTGGTAACTGCAGCTAACACAATAATTCAATTTGCACTTCCATTAGCTGCATGGGTCTCAGGCGAGCAGTTTCAATAGAAACACATGCTACAGCACATGCATTTTAATTAAAACAAACTGTAATATGTGGAACTACTTTAGGTTAAAGGAAGCACTCAGTTCATATGCCTTATCTGTTTGCACTTTCACTTCCTGGGTAATTTTATCTCTTTTATTTTTTGTCTTCTGGGTGAAATCATGTCAGCCAATAGGGGAAGCAGCTGACTGGTTATTGACTGGAAAGAAGCCAGTGGAAGGGTGGGGGCAATTTCACTCTCCGGGTGAAATCATCCAGAAAGTATGTCAGTCAGAATACATGAAATAAAAATACTGTTTGCTATAAACCTGTTTGTTTCAAAACAGCGCATTTGACACCTATGTAATGAATGCATGTTCATGGCAAATTGTAGCTCTTAGCTACAATTACTTTAAATAAGAAAAGTATTTTTTGTTTTTTTTTAGAGTAACATTACTATTCACAGCATGTGACGAGGCCAGTCCTCTGTGCTCACCATTCCCTGATGGAGTGCCTGTTTGATTGTATCCATGTCTGTGACCGGGCACCATGTTTCAGCAATCAGGCACTGCTGGGTCACATCAATGTTGCACATGTTCAAGATATGATAGATGGCCTTCATTTTTTGCACTTTAATTTTCCAATTCTGAAGGTTTCTGGCTGCTTCCTGGAGCACTCTCTTTCGGTGTTCCTCAGCTTGGTTAAGGACCTTAAATCAATACAGTACCATTTATTTACATATATGTCCATTCATTTAAATACTGCTTTTTTTTACATTTGCCTGGCTATTTCATGATATTTGTCATGACTATTATATATATATATGAGAGAGAGTATTTTAACATGATTTAAATGGAATGAGAAAGGCTGTTTTGTGCCGGCACATGGGATTCTCCAGACAAGCTCAAAGCAAAGTGAACCCAGATAGTTAAAAAATGATAGTAACTCAATTGTGGAGCAACTGAACCCAGAACCTAGACATTACTTAATCCTAAACACATCAGTGTTCATTAAATATGAGCAGCAATGCCACATAATGGATTGTAATCCTACACTTCAGTACACAATGCTTTGCCTAGTGGCTTCATTGCAAACTGGAGGATATTTACACTTTCCACTATAGCTAGAATAGCTTTCTGACGTAAATTCACAGACGTAAGTCAAGATACTTGCATTTACCTAATACTGTATTTGTACTTGCATATTTGAGCACACAGATTTGCATTTGGAATACTGTGATAATAACCACAGTGTTTAACACCAAACCCACTATGTTTATATCCTCCAGGCGGGTGTTCACTCCTGTAACCGTCTCACGTCGCTCAGCTGCGTTCTCTGGGCATGGGTAGACTGAGGCTCGGAACCTGGAAGAGGAATATACTGTAAATGAGCATTTCACATAGAGGTGTAATATAATGAACACCATTTGAAGCAGTTTAACATCATTATTACGCTTTACCTTGCACTAATCTGATTGTGATGCTGACATATTGCTTGATTCTCACTTAACTGGTATTGTTAAAACATGTCATACTGGTGTTTGGTAGTTCAATTACTGTATTTATCAGCATCTTTTCATACTGCTGAGGATATATATTTTGTTTTAACCCAGCTTACCCATCACAAATTTTCTTAATTTTAAGCTTCAGTTGCTCCCCTTGAAAGTATATGATGAAGGCATTTTTCTTTACTTCCTCTTTCTAAAAATAAAATCAATAATATCAATTAAATAATATAATAATAATACGTACACATATTTATACTATACTGTATATACTGATTAAGCAGATGGCTTACAAGATGCCACCATATGCCCATATATGCCCAGAAAGGAATATGAATGGAGAAATGTCATATAGGTACGACAGTGGATACCATCTTCGCGATAAAATATATATATATATATATATAATCTATATATATATTATATATATATCTATATAATATTTATATTATATAAAACTCAACCTGCAAAAAAAACCTATTGAAAATATAATTTAAAAAGTATGCAGGCATGTTTGTTATTTTGAGTAAAGGTGCTAACGGTTAGACAAAGCAAAATAATACATAAAACAAAAAAAAATTAAAAATCTATTCCTCACTCTAGCATGATCTTTAACCTCAATGTCCATATCACTCTGCTTCACATAGACATTCCCTCTACAGGCCCTCCACAGCAGCCGCTCGAAGGACGCCATCTTCTCCCTCCATATCACTCCAGTAATAAACCTGCACAATAACAACAGCAACTCATGAAGATCTCAACAGTGTGACTGTACAGAGGTTTAAAAAAAAAAACTGCTCTGTAATTTTGCAGTTTTCTCATGTACATGTAATTATATCTCCAGTGCATTTTTCTTATTTGATTTTGTCCTGGCACTCCCTTGTACTACTGCTCTCCAATGCTCCCTCCAATTGCATGTCAGGGACTCCGTAGTTGTTTGGTGTGATAGCCGAGGCGCCACTCTCCAGTTGTGGACAGATGTTGAGGATTGTCAAAGGAGTTAATCATTACAGAAAGCACTGGCTCAGTGTATTGTATCAGCTAAAGTGCATAGTACTGCTGTTACTAGTCACTGTATCATTTACTTTATTAAGATGCCTAGTCAGCCTGTCACCCATTTCACTCAATAGGAACAAAATTATGCCTAGTAATGAATCAAATATAAATTTGGGTTCTGACTCAACCCTCATATTTCCTCTTTCTAAGTTTGGGAGCTTTACTAGCTAGAATCAACAACAACACTACCAAACTTTAGAATTAAAATGTGTCAGAAATCTTACCTTACAGAAAATAGCATACAACATTACTGTAGGCTTTCAGATTCCTAACTAATAATAATAATAATAATAATAATAATAATAATAATATAATAATAATAATAATAATAATAATAATATATATAAGAAATCATTTTCGTATGTTTGCCATACCCAAGTTTTCCAGTAGCTGCAGGTGCACCATGCAATTCCAACAAAGCATTGGTGTCTTCATTAAGCTCGTCAGGTAAATTTACCTCTTTCTAAATTAACAGATCAATAAAAAAAACATCTTATAAAATCCAGGCAAAAAGCGATTTATATTTCAAAATTAAAATAAATACTGGCATGGAAATAAGCATAGCAGTTTCCCCTTTCCAGGTTTTATTATGTGTAATTAGCCACATGTATATGTAACAAGCTCAGATGTGTCTTACTAAAAACCAGGAATGGATTAAACTGCTCTGGAATGGGAGTCTTATTTCCATCCCTGAAATAACACTAAAATAACCTTATATGTGGATCTAACTGTTATTTCAGAAACACATTCTGTAAACATTGTAATGTTTATATTAGGAACATTTGCACTGGAATTGTTTTTTAACCATTGTTATCATTGGAACAAACTTTGTGAGTTCTTTCAGATGCGTACTCATTATCTCCAGCTAGATCTCCCGTGTACCTCAAAGAACTCCTGAGTTTTCTTGAGCAAGTGTTTGAGTTCGGTCAGCTCCAGGAAGTCATTTTTTAGGGTCTGATGATTTCGATTTGTCTCTAGCAGTTCACATTCCAGCTTCTCCAAAACGGCCTGCAAGTTATGAAGCAGACTGGTAATAGGAAATCTGCTCATGCATGCCGCATACTGTTATGGCTTATTTCTTTAGTCGGTAACTAAGGTTACAGTTTGGAGTAAAGGGGTAACAGTTCCACCCCAAGAAAATCCACTAAATGACTCTTCCTTACAGAAGCACTGGAATAAATTACAAGCCCTCTAAGACAATTACATACTGAAGATGAATCCTGCACTTTGGCTAATAGGGTATATAGTACTTTATCTAAATGACGTATATATGCGGTTGAACGATCTGAGTGCAGCTTTGACTCAGGCGTATCTTCAGTTAACAATGCTTGCTGGTGCTTATACAGTAGATTGCAGAATTCTATCCCACTGTACAGTTGAGTGATGCTTATTGCTTTTATAATTTAGAGTGTACACTCTATCTGATGCTAATAATAAAAATACTGTAAACCACAATGTATCCATGGTCAGTTTTTCTTAACTATTTCCAACTAAGAATTTAGACAGCATTCATTTTAGCTACTGTGTAGAACACAGGACAGCACAATTATCAATCATTTAAGTTTGCAATCAAAAAGGAAGGAGAATATGTATCTTAGTGGCAAACTAATCAAAGGGAATTCAGCACAGCACATTTGTTGAAGTGTGGCAAACCATAAAACAGAAAAGTAGACTACTGTTATCCAGTAGTCATTCATCCCTAAAGGAATGTAGTGCAATGGGGTTCTTTACCTCCAATTCGATTGACTCCCGTGGGAGGGGAGCCTTGGGGGGATCCTCTTCAGAGTCCTGGGTCACAATCTGTTCCCCCTCGATCTCCTTTTCCAAGAACCCTGTTGACAAACATTACAACAGTTACTTAGCAAAGAGCACAGTATGTCGTAGTCTACAAGTCAAAAACAGAACCACAGCACACATATCAGAGGTATGCATTACTTGGAAATAGCCAAGTGTTTTCCACTGCAAATCATAGTCAGAGCTGAAATCACTGCATAGGAATCATTCCATATTGGTCAAACTCAGGTGGACCAAGAAGTGACGCTCAACTTTTGGGAAGCCCTTGAAATAAGCTTTAGTTTAACATCAAAATTGTTTTTCTAGGTCACAAAGACAAATTAGATCAAATAATCAAAATAGTCTTTTTTTTACCATCTGCATACAATTTCTCAGCTCTTCTTTTGAACACAGAACCTAGCCTTGAACCATTTTCTATATCACAAGTGGTTAATGTATCATGAATAGCAAATGGAGGAAGAACCCCCCTGGGATCTGGATCACTTGAGCTGACAGGACCCATATACTGCTCTTCTTTCATATTGATACTAAAACATCTAACAAAAATAGATACACTGCTTACTGAGAATTCGTTCCATAGATTCACATCTTCTCACTTCATTGACATATTTTCGCTGGAAGGCATTCACATTCATGTTCAGCTTGAAAACAAAATTATAATTTGAAACACATATTGTAGCAAAAAAATAAATACAATAACATAATTTTTTGATACATATTATATATATATATATAGATATATATATATATTCTATATATATATATATATATATATAAATTTGTATATAGTAATTGCCGTATTACGTAATAAATAAATTCATCTTCAAGTGTTAAAACGTACATGATGTTAATAAATTTTCTTTCAAGTCAGTTAAACGTTTCCTTTGACAAAGTCCTTCAGAAGTGTAACGTCACAGGTGAAGGATCCAAATTGGACCGACAATTACTTCCTGTTACAATTAAAACAGGGGTTAAAACAGCTGGCTGGTTAATGAAAGGAAAGATGGTGTTGAATGGGTGGGGACAATTTCATTCTGCAGCTGAAATGATAAAGGAAGTGCAAGACCACTTGAAAGTAAGGCTTGCAATTAGAGAATTGTTTTACCTTGTATAGTACCCGAAAATACATTTGCTGTTGCATGTTTTTCTTTCAAAACTGCACATGTAGCAAATGGAAGTTATTTATGGATTTACAGTAAAATTGACAACAATGGACTATATATAGACTACTGCAAGGATGTTGGTTCTGATCATTGGTATAGTACAAAAGAGCCCTTTTTAATTATCTATCTAAATGTCCAAGTACAGTATTTAGATCAATTAAATAATTTCCACGACCTTTAACTACTTACATCCCTGAACTGGACCAGGCCGAGCTCTCCTAACTCAGCAATGCAGCAGTATGCAGCCTCCACCTGGAGAAAGATCTGTGTCAGACACATCTCCTCACTTCGAAACAACGACCCTTGTGCCATGGTGTACCCTGTGGAAAATTAGGAGAATATATACTTTGCTGATCATATGTGCGAAGGTACAATTCATACACAAGGAAAGCCTTTATTAATTATGGGCACAAAGGAACAGCTACAGTAATGTGCTTGTACCTGCTGGCAATGCTTTGTCACCAACATGCACCTGTGTATTTAGCTTCATAAAATGCCCATTGTGGACTTTAAAAAGTAAGTAGTTTGGGATGTAATGTTTAACAGCTTTTTTTTAACATGCACTTTGCTATTAAATTGTGTTTGCAATCTTCTTAGTGGTTCTGGGTTATGTTGCTCCCTTATTGAGTTTTTTTTCTTCTTTTTTTGTAGAGTAATAAAAAAAAGTTATTTGCCATGCGCATGTGTTTGTTATATAGCTCTTAGATGTGCAGTTTTGAAAGAAACACATTACAGCAAATGTGCATTTTAATTTTAAAACATGATATGTGATACTACACAAGGTTAAAGAAATTTCTGTTTGCAAGCCATGCTTTTAGACTGGGTCATTTCACTTGGAGAGGGAAATAGATCCCATGCCTTCATTGACTATTTATTCTTATCAATAACCATTCAGCTGGTACGACTGTTGATTGACAGTAACATGCTTTGACCCAAGAAGTCACTGCTTGGGGTGGGATGACCAAGGAAGTAAAGCAGAAGTAGGCTTCCTAGAAGACAAGTAAACTCTTTAACCCAATGTAGGACCAGAGACTCCTCCTTAAAAACTGCACATTTCAGACTTACCTAGCTAATGGATGTGTAAAATGGGTACAGTTTATGGAATTGTTTTGTTAGCTACAATTACTTTAAGTATTGTAATTACAAATTCATGAATGTAAAGGATTTAAAAGTTACTGCTTTTTAAACTTAACATCAATTATTCATAAACAGGGAAAGCGTTTTCATGAAAGGTTGAGTATATCTTAATGTGTTGGTTACATAGTCATTCAATATGAATTAAATAATCTAGTTGAAAAAACATGCAGTAGTTTACTTGTAATTACAGTGTTATTAAAGAAACTTAAAATACGTATTGGGTATTATGTATAGAATGTATATAAAAATGTAAATGTCACAGATAAACTGTTATATAATTATATAATAATTCTGTTGAATTGGTGCTGGAGAAGTTTAATTGGCTTGAAGGACCATTTCGTGTTGATCTTCTAGGTGTCCCTATCCCAATAAGAAAGATCATCCACAAAAGAAAACCTGCATGGAAGTCATGGAGGTTTTTAATACTGTTCATTATTTAGAATTATCACAGACCTCATTTTGTAAACTTTTTATGCCTCAATTTTAAACCGCCTCACACATAAAAGACAAAAATTGCAATGCATTTCATCAGAGTATTTAAAATCTCCCTTCTTTTGGAAAATGTGATTTTCCAAAAGAAGTATCTAGGGCTTTGTTGCTGTAGTTACTGTTCAGCTTCTATTCAGCTTTATTCACAGCACAAAGATTACTATATAACACATAACACATATTAACACATTCTGAGAAATGTTCAAATGGTTTAAAATTTTTTAAATAAGACTTTTTTTAAAATTACCTGCTAACATAAAATAAGCATTCTTCTGTGTCATGAACAGTTTAAATCTCTTTGTTTTCAATGTCTTGTAAATGAGTTAGCCTATGATACCAGCTCTCCCTTTTTGCCTAGTTTATCCGTAACTTCTAAATGTGTAATCAGAACACGAAGTGTTGATGGCAAGAAGACAAACGTCTGACACTGAAAAAGGTACTAGCCCAAACATTTGTTCACTTGACTTAGTTTCTTGAAGTTGTACCTCAATTAGTACAATGATCTCTTACCTTGGTGTCCCGTGTCCTGTGATTTTAAATGAGGAACTTGGTGCAGGAAACCTGTGGATCCTCTCAGTGAAGTAGTACAGTTACAGTGTAGACTGACATCCACCAAGATGGTGATATCTTTAAGGTGTATTGCCCTGGTTGGTTTGTGGCTGAATGATAAACAAGACCCTTTTAACTTCTATCTAGTGATACCTGGATCCAGCACACTCATTCACGTTCGAGCAACCTGCTGTTGCTGGCTGACTGGAAATGTTTGTGTTCTAAACAAGGGAAAATGGCAAACAAGCCATGCATGCCCACTTCAAAAGCATGCTATTACAGTCAACATATAATTATTTCAACTAAGTAATGAAAAACTAGATTAGAACTGGAGTGAGATATCTGCAAAGCATTTACCACAGTCTTTAACTCATATTATTATTTTGTTATTTATTATAAATGAGAAAATTGCCAGTTAATGTTACAAAATGAGAATTTGAAAGTCCTTGAGAGGCCTAAAACTATGGCTCTATTCACAAAAGTTTAAGTATGGTGTCTTTGCATTATTATTGATCGTTGTTATATTCCCTTACCTGCATGAAAAGTGGTCCCCAGCTCCCTCCATTTCAGCTGTATGGTTGGTATTGAGGAAACTGCGACCTTCATTAGTTGGCCTTATTAAATAGTAATGACTTTTTAAAACCCTATTTAGATGGATTTGGTTGTCTTACATACATGTTGGTGTCATTCTTGCTGTTAACATACAGTAACAGTACAAAGAGCTTGATAGGTGTGTTTTGCTTGTTTTTTTTTTCTTTGCCACCTTATCACTTCCCATATCTATACAAACAACATACAACAACCTCTTACGTCATGTCACCTTCAAATACCCCTCAAACCCTTGTTTAGTAAACTCTGATATCTTGATACATTTGACATTCAAGATATTATTTTGTAACATGTTTAGGCTAGTGCAGTTTGCCCTGAGGTCATTTTGGAAGCTAGCTTTTACCAAATATGACTGCCTCATATAATTATGTTACATGAAAACAATTAATAGTAATATTAGCTGTAATATAAGTACTTTTTAAAGGGATTATTCATGCATCAAAGTTTCTGAGCCTTTAAAAAAAGATATTGCCTCCTAAGGGGTTTATCCAAGTGCAATCATTTTGGAAAAAGTATAACAAGGCTTCATGTTTTTTCAACGTGTTTTGTTTCAGATAGCAATTAAATTAGCTAAATTGAAAATTAGTGAACAAATTCAAATTGTATATATTCGCCGATGCAATTAAACAGTGATCATCATTAGCCTTGGAAGATAACTAGATGAAATTATGACTTTTGTTCTTGAACCATCTTTAATAATGTTCTCTCATAGCATATTAAAAGAAAGAAAAAACAAACTATTTGTGGGATAAATTACAACCCCGGTGGCAATCGTTTTCCACTGTGTCACGCGTCTCAAAATAAAGAGTACACTCTGAAGATTTGGAAATAAGGACATTTATGATATTGATGGCATATCAATGGCATCCCGAAAAACAGGCAGCTGCACATTTCCACATCCAAGGGGGTAGTAATCATTGAAGAATGACCACGAATTACTTCCAGAACAATTTTAACCCTATCACGCTTGGTCGCTGCTGTCTTGGTAGCCCTTAGTGGCTTAGTGTTATGGAGTGTTTTTCTATTATTTCTTTTTACCCAAGTTTTCGAAACGACTCAAACATGAATTTATGAACAGTAACATTTATATAAGTGCAGATAAGACACAGTATGCAATATGACACTAGCTTATGTATGCCCTTGTGTCTGTTTGTTCCTATGTAATCGGGTTGTAAGGTTATGAGCAGTGGGTGGAGTTACCTGGTCACTGGTACTGTCTAAGAGGGACTGAAGATCTGCTGCTGCAGCTCTTGCTTTAAGACAGAGTTTCCAAACTTCAGTACTATCAATAGAACACCATGAGGAACATTGCGATCGCTGTTGCATTCACATTGGTGTCTTTCACTGTGATCAGCCATGTTACAGGTAAGGCCTTTCTAATAGCTTACACATTTGAGTAAAAAGCCAGTACTGAAGTACATGGTTATTACTTGTGTTTTGAAGATGTTTATTATAAGTCAAATTAAACTTGATATTCATAAAACAGTTTAAGATTTTTTTTTTTAAATAACTCCAGTTATACAGTTGCATTGTAAAATGGAACCTCTATATCTAATTTAAAAAAAAACATGGCAATAAAAAAAATTATACTTTAAAAATAAAAAGTGGGTACAAGACCTTATTGTGTATCTAGGGCTTTGTTGCTGTAGTTACTGCTCTTTCCTTAAGTACTGGCTAATAATAGTTTATAGGTGTATATATTTATTTTACTTTTATTTCAGTGAACAAACAAACCCTTTTCTTTTTAAACATACTGCATGTTCATAGTTGGCAACATAGTTACTAGTCATAAAAGTGTGATGAAAACATGTACTAAATGCTGCATTTATTAGTAGTGTATCAGAAACCAGGTGGATAATTAAACGTTTTAGCAATTTCCAACATTTCCAACCTTGCCTGTTTGACTGTATGCCAATTGAGCCACATAGTTCCCCTCAGGCCACCATGCAAATGAGATGTTTTATGTCAGAGGTTTTTCTGGTGACACTAATTTGACTAGCAGTGATGGATTTGTAACCAGCATAACTACATACAATATTTATTCTACCACATAAGGCAATTTCCTAAAAGAAAGTGAAGAGCAATGCCCTAATGTGTATGTGTCTCTTTAGTGTGGTCTTCTATGGGAAAGCAAGTAAAATGGCACATTTGCTCCTATTTGAATAGCATTACCGTTTAGTACTACAGGCGTGCTGTTATATTTTCTCCAGTAACTACTGGGTGTCCTTTTGGATTTGCTCTAATCTGGTTTGATTAATAGACAGTACTTGCCTTGTTGCAGGATCTGAAAGCACAATCTCTAACTCCACAAACCATGGCAGTAGCATTTCCTCAGAGTGTTCAGGTAAGTGATAAAATAAAGGATGAAGTTTTTCTTTTTTTTCTGGAACCCTTAAAACATGTCAAGGGCATTGCTTGTTCCTAATTTAAAAACATTAATTGAATTGCTGAGATGAAAAACTGCATGAGTGCAATTTTAGCTGTGTTCATTTTAACCATGTATCTGGTTCTAAGAGAGCTCCTGTTTGTCTATACTGTATGTCTGCTGGATAACTGCCTCCACTACACCTACAGAAATGTAAACATGATTCATATGGTGCATCCAACCTTTTTGGTTAAATGAGCCATCCCAAATAAGATGCCCCTTATAAAGTATCATTTAATTAGGTCTAAATTTTAAATAAAGGAGATAAGCAATCAACTCCCCTAGTTTCACTTTTCAGAGAAACCTCTTTTCCCAACTGGGAGGTGATTTTTCGTTTAACTCTTAAAGGGGCAGTACTGAAATACTGAACATTACACCAATGCATGGCTTAATTCTTGTTGTGCTTCTAAAACATGTTCAAACACTTACACAGCATAATTTATTTTTGCTTTCTGACACGCATACTGTATGGTTCTTTGTCTAAATGCTTCAATCAGCAGTTTGAGTTTCCGTTCACAAAATATGTGTATATTTCATTGTAGTGTGAAGATCTTGATGCAATCTTTGCATTAATGTTAAACAGTGAATACAATATAGCAGTAATGTACTTCTCCTTTGCCCCCACAATCAGACGTCATGGCAGCCTGCAGTATGGCTGCAAAGTGCTGCCAGATGGGAGTGACTGACTATGGCTGGACAGCTGCAGCAGTGGGCTGGGGCCTCTGGTTCCTCACTCTCATCCTGCTCTGTGCCAACAAGCTCAGTAAAATGGGAGTCGACGAACAGAAAAAGTACATGCGAGCCTGAGGACTAGGGCCGGAAACCAGAAATGAAACAGTTTTACTGACTATGACTTTCCTATAAGCTCAACTGTAACTTTCACTATTAACCTTCAAGTGTCCTCAGACACCAGCATAAAAAAGTCACCTGGTAACTGTATTATGTTCCCAAAGGTATTACACTCCAACCTTTATTAGCTTCAGTGACTCTTTCATTCATTTAGTTGTACTTTTATTTTCTCATACAGTTTTTGAAGCTACAACACTGTAGGGAATCCTTCACCTCTATAGTGGTTTGCACTTATTAATGTCCCCCATGTATTTATTTCCAGTTAGAACCTTGGTGAGTGATAGACACTCCTCTGAATGGGACTGTAGTGATGTGGGTAGTCTCCTGTCACATGCTAGGTAGCATAGGCTGGGGGGATGTCCTCCCATGTACAAAACGAGTGCCAGCTTCAACTACGTAAATAGTTTTCTGTTTGGTAGGGTTAAAATCCCAATACCTGCCATGAGAATGGTCTCACCGATTCCTTCCATTCTTGCCGTGTGAGAATGTGCCCGGAGTTGAGGAAACTTGAAACCTCATTGGTTTGCCAGTTGGTCAGTGAGTTATGCTCTTTAGTTAATTACAGTCCACCTGCGTAGTACAGTACATGTGAGTAAAGCTGGGTGTGTTGTGTAATGTGCTTTTATAGACGTCCTAAACTGGGCAGGGTAGTTCTTGTTTGTTTGTAAATTGTAAAGCCTGTGTTTGTTTTATTTAATTGATGGTTTTACTAAAAAATAAAATTGCCTAAAAATTGTTTCATTTCTAATATTGGTATGTGTTATTCCTGCCTGACCATCAGCCAACCTATCACAGGGACACTATGTTAATTGCAGAGTCGGGGAAACTTCTTGCGAACAGTCTGGAACTGCTCTTCAGTTCTAGACATATGTAATGCACTCTAGATCAGCCAGTGTCTTTATATTAGTAAGCACCAGCAATATCTAGGGCTCAGCAGTTTACTCTGCCAGAAAAACAAAACTTGATCCAATGTTGGAGATCACTAGACGGCGCTTGCTCTTACTTCTATAAAGACATTAGCTGATCTAGCCTGTGTTACCTGTATCTATGGCATGCCACAAGAACTGAAGAGCACTGTAGCCCCTTATCTGAAATTAAAGCACCTTAACACAGGCTCATCAAAAAAATAGTATTAAATAAGAACTCAGAAGGATTGCATAGATAAAAAAAAAAAGGTAAGGATGACTTTTCCTAACACAATGCTAGTTTGTGAAAGAATAATGAATAATAAAAAAAAAATGGGTGCCTCTGGGTCAAAATGAAAAGAATGTCTGAAAAGAAAGGTAAAGGATTTGTGTGAACATGTTTTCAAGGCCTTGTCTCTGCTGCACATTAAAGGGGAAAACATATAACTCTGGTAGCATCCTGCCTTAGTTGCTCAGAGCATTGAATGAAAGAGATTCTATTGGATTATTAGCAGAGGAACGGTGGTAAAATAAGCTGTTGTGGGAATATCTTTACTGAAATAGCTGAAGTGCCTAGCCTTCATTTTTTCTCTACCTGCAAGTTGTCTAATGGTGTTGAGTCTACACATTATTGCTGGAAGATTGAGAGTTCAATGCTTAGGGCATGCAAGAGTTTCTACCTGGGGAAAACAGGATCGATTTCCTTTAAATAAAAAAAAGTGAATTTCAAATGTAGAAAACAATGGAAAACCTCCTGCAAACAAGCAACACAGGCACACAAACACACACTGAGAAATACAGCTAGCAACATGTTTTTATTTTACAAGAATGGAGATACTGTATGAGGAGTCGACACTGTAAAGACCAAACATGGAAGCACATACTGATAAAATATGGAGGTTACAGTCTTTTAAGATGTCCTCTTTGTGAAAAAGTGTCAGTGTACAGCAGAATACAAAAATAGCTTTAAAAGCACAAGGAATTACTTTGCTATTAAAAGCAAAATGAGTTCCAAAGAACAGAGCCTGTCAAGAGTAAGGCAGCAGCCAGGTTCTGAGTTAGTGGTGTATGAGCAGTGCTACTTTTCTGTGTAATCTGTAGGGCTGTGGTGACATCTAGGCAACAAACAAAACATTCCAAATTCAAATTGAGGTCAGCGGATTATTTACCTAACTTTGTCTAGTAGTACCTAAATAAATAAACAATGTATCATTAGGACAGAGAGAGTTGTTACTTGCCTTACATAAAATACCATTGAGATAACACCAGTATATTACCCTGAAGAAGCTACACCAGAGTCAAAAGCTGACCATAGTATTATCAGAAACAGCCACAAAATGGTACAAAAATATTACAATTATACTGGAATTATCAGTGTCAACCCTCATCCTAATCCGACCTAACTCTAACCCTACCCTAATCATAACCCTAAACCGACCTAACCCTAACCTTAACTTTAACCCAAACCCTAATCCAAAACCCTAACCCTAATTCTAACCCTAACCCCTAAGCCTAAACCCAATTCTAAAACTAAACCCTAACCCTAACCCTAAACCTAACCTAAATGAAAATGAAGGTGTTTTCTGGTGGTACTGCCTGAACTCGCTAGTGTTATTGTTTTAAGTACTGTATACATTGTAAGGCCGGACATGGTATTCCATTGACTTCTACAGTTTATAATTGCAACCTCTTTTTTTTTTTGCTTGAGATTTTGCTTGTTGACCAGCACAGCCCTTCCAAGCACTGTGTGCTTTAACTATTCCAAGCAGAAGACACAAGTGAAAATCTTTTTTTTTTTTTTTTTTCAAAACCAGGACACATATTCACATGTTTACTGTAGTACTGTACATCTACATTTCCATGTCAGACCTTGTCATTCTAAATGCAACAGTGATGTAAAAAATGTTAAAAGTGAAGACGGGCAAATACCATATGAAAGGAAGCTATATACAGAGTGTTTTTGGAAATAAGGTATTGTTTTAGTAGACTTTTAATGTTAGGTAACCAATACACACAACAGTCAGAAACAGACTGTGCATTTTTGATTTACTACTGTAATTCAGTAGTATAATTTAGAATGAATGTGTTGCTGCATACTGTACATAAACACAATAGAAGGTATTTTAAAGCATTTGAATTGTGACTTGATTCTTGAAGTAGATTACAAGCTGGTACATGACTTATGTAATTCCTGCATGAATGCAGTCTGTATAGGCAACTGCTTGCCTTTGCAGGTACAGTATCCATGTAAAAAAATGTTTGAAATGTTAAGCAGAGGAAGAGGACATTATCAAAGAGTCACTTAACCTTCAGAGCTTATCGTTTTAAATACTGTATGGCTCCGTGTTTGACAGGATGTGTGCATTTTATACAGATTTTTGTGCACTTTTCCTTCATATTACCCTGTTTGTGTTACACCCATATTTGTAACTGTATTCTATAATATTCAGATGTTGACTATGATATAATAAATTAATGCAACGTCAAGGTGTATATTGTACTCCACTATACTGGTAATTCAATGTATCTTTGTGCTACACAGTGTTCATTTGCCATGTGTTTTGCTCTTACCATATTTAATAACTGTATACAATAAAAACGCATTCTGCTCTTGAGCACCCCCCCCCCCCCCCCCCCCCCCCCCCAAAAAAAACAGTAATTCTTTTTCATAATGGTGTTAAGCAGAGTTACCTTTGAAAGGACAAATGGCAAGAAGGAACACCATTTAAATACATTATTACAGGTACATCTTTTGTCGGTTAATTCCTCTCTTTTTTATCAAAGCTGACAAATGAGAGCCATGTTCACAGCGCACAAATGACAGCAATGTACAGTAAGAGCAAAAGTGATGTTAATCTGTCTTAATTGGCACCTCTAGTACAAACATCAATGTAGTGCAGTCAATACTTATTTTGAGTTTCTGGGAAATAAAAACTAAAATCAAAATCTATTGTATCCTTTATTACATACATAAGATGTATTTTGGTCCTTCTAAAAATGAACTCCTTGTGTCAGGTGTTTAATAGATATGCAATGTAAAGGCTGTGAATAGGGTTGAACAAACTCAGCAAAGCCCAGCAGCAAAATAATTTGCAAACCCACAACCACTACAAACATTCAACAGTGATGTATCTTTTACCACTCTACCAGTAAATAATTTAGCCAGAGTGAGCTTCTGCTAGCATGTTTAAGCCTAGTAAAACAGTAATAACACTATGTAACACAATTTTTGTTCCTGGGTAGTAAGTGTTATTTCCTAATTGCTTATGCCTCAAAAGTATAGAAAATGGCTCTTATTCCCCACAAACTTTGCTTTTGTGACCAGGACAGTGATATTTCAAAATATCACTATTTCCAATGGGAAAATGGGCAAATGTGTGTCTTTTCATTCACATAAAGTCAGAAAAAAACAACATATGAATCCAAATTAATATACATTTATACTAAAGTAATACAAAGATGACTACAAAAGATTTAGAAGCGAGTAGTTTTTCGAGATTTACAATTACACTGTATTTACAGTATAATTGTAAATCTCAAAAAACTACTCACTGGAAATAGTGATATTTTGAAATATCACTGTCCTGGTCACAAAAGCAAAGTTTGTGGGGAATAATAGCCATGTTCTATACTTTTGAGGCATAAGCAATTAGGAAATAACACTTACTACCCAGGAACAAAAAAAAAAAAGTTTTTTGTTACACAGTGAATCATTTAGTAAACGTTTCCATATCACCTCTGTGGGATCTGACTGTCCGTGCTTATTCATTGCATTATAATACTGCATTTCATTTACATATGAGCACGCCTGGTTCCTGGCAGCTACAATGCAGAACTACAGATACATCTTTTAAAAGTCTTGTGCATTTTTACACTGGGGTTTACTGTATGTTCTCATTTATGTTTTTTTTATTATTATTATTATTATTATTTCTTAATTTTAAACATAAACCTCTGCTGTGCTCCATGTTTTTTTTTTTTTTTTTGTTTTTTTTACATATTTATTTTTGACATGCACAACATACATATTGTAAATAATTAAAACCCAATATTCATAAAACATGCAGTTCATAAAACAAACCTATGTTGGACCTGCCAACATTTTCTTTTTCCTTCACAAAATGAGAAACTTACAGTCATATTTACAAATATCCCGCACATGGAAAACGTAGGACCATATTCTCAGTCAGGTGGTGATTCCACTGGTCACATTTGTACACGGTTATGGGTGACAGTGGCAACATGTTATGATGACACAACCACGATTTGTAGTTAAATATAATTCTACTTGCTCAGGTCAAGCTTTTGCATCATAAATAACTGCCGAGGTGGAAATTTCCATAGAATCTCAACTCAACCACTGCATTTGGTAGTTTGGTTGCAAAGTGATTCCAAAGCATCTTAAGTACTATTTGGTTGCAAATCGATTGCAAACATCTGAAGTATTACACAAGTGTGGTAATATTATAAGGCACATGCTGAGCTAAGGGCTCACATTGAATGTAATAATCCTATTTGTGTCTTTAAAGTACGAATTATCCCATGCAAGCAACTATGAATTAGTTTGTTTACCCGGTGCGTACAAAATATTTATATTCTCACAAGCAGATGTTTAACATTTAAATATGCATGCCAAATCATACTTACCTAGTCCTTAGCTACTTATTTGAACAAAATGCACTGCAAGTATCTGGTATCCTGTATTCTAAATGCCTTACAATTATACCCAGTTCACAACGGGACCATAGTAACTGTGTGGAATTATAACACTTGACTGATTGCAGTTTCCTAGAGAAATGGAATGCGAGACAATTTCACAGCATGTCCACATTAGCATGAACACTTTAAAGCTTTGTCAACTGCAACTGGAATCCAGGCTGTTTACTCCTGGTAAAGTACTCCATATATGCATCTATTTCTTACCTTCTGAACTTTCCTGCTTTTTGTGCCCTGTTTAGCAATGAGTGCAAGGGCACGTCTTTATCCAGTTACACTGTGCCCCCAGTAAGCCTGCTGATTGAAAATATCCAATTATACAGTGTCGGTAGATATTAAATAAAAAGTGGTTTGCATTCTACAGAAGTGCAACAATTCCAGATGTCAATTGCACAGTATGAGCTCCCTCCACTAGCGGTAGCGGTATAGCTACAGACCAAAGCCCAGCATGCCAATATAATTATGTAATTGTTAGTTAGCCAACAGCCTTTATGCAGATGGCCAGTGAAACAAATACCCAAACACCACACTTCATCTTATTTCGCTCAGTGTAACTGATTCCAAAGAAATTTCCAACAATGTTACGATTTCATTAAAAAAAGGACAAAAATAAATAAATACATTTGTGTTCGCATCCTAAAACAGTTTGCAACACCTTATAGCCCCTGTTACATCTGAGCTTCCCATTCAAAACACTAATGTACCCTTTTCCAGGGAACAGAAACAGACTATATGCAACAGAAATGAGTGAGCTACGCAAGTGAAATACAGCTGAGAAAACTATCACGTGACCTACAGTGTAAAAATAATTTTTGTACATGTTAAGACTGTTGGAAACTATTGCTTAAGACGTTAAAACAGGGTTTCTATAGAAAAGTTAAAACCCCTGTTGGCATACACCTTCTCTTAAATGGAACCTGATCAGCATCATCATAACCATAACTCAAAGAGCTGTCGAGTCTCTTGTTTTTACCTGAACGTGTTATATTGTGCTATATTGTATGTAAGCTGAAGGCCTATTTAGGTTAAGTCTGATGTGTATAATAGACACTGATCTACTCCAGAAGAAATTACAGTAAACCTTTTCCTTTTGTAACCTTTCGTGTCTGAAATCACACTCAGGTTAATTGTGAGTGTCGATGTTTCATTACCATGGTACCCAGACATTAAGAATAAAGCCAACGTGTTCTTTGTGTTGGGACAGCTTGATTTTTAGCACCAAGGAAAATCAGGAAGATATCAACAGTAGCTATGCAGGACCTGTATTGTATACAATAAAATTGGGATTGAACAACAAACTTATCTTTGTAATCCATTACAAACGAAGCAGAAGCAGAAGAAGTGAAGATATTCTATAGTTGGGAGAAAAATCATAAAGAACACATATATGTATATATGCACTATTGAACCTTTTTTGTCTTTGTCAAACAATTTGTAGCTGCTAAAATATGAACAATTCAATCAACATGTTGACACATTACACAGTGGTCTTGCTACGTTGTCCATTATGGAGGTCATCTGCCGAGGCCTGAAAAGCAATGAGCTGTAGTTAGAGAGCTAGCCCCGTCGTTGCACTCTGGGGGATGCCTTCAAGAAAAGTTCAGCCGCTGTTGCCATACTCATAGATAATGATGAGTTCCACCACACTATGAAACGAGACTCAAAAGACTGTGAGCTGGCACTGTGGTTGTCAGCTACAGAAACTGGGAGCAGAACTCATCACCTTGTTGGGTGAGCAGCTGAAGAGCAACTACTGCAGACTTACAGAAAAACAACCCCTATTTATCAGAGTGATGGGTGGGCATCATGTACCTGTAATCTAGGTATTGCCTGGTTTTGCACTGTACTTTGGTTCCAGTACTGCTATAAAGATAGCTTCATGTATGTCCGGTTCTGCGACTGGGAACTTCCATGGGAAGCATTTCCTTGTTGGGGAGGAGGGAGTGGTTGTGTACAGGAGGCAGCTCAGCTGTGGAAGCTCTGCACCGCGGACTGTTTCTGTGAAAGCCGCATGAGCTCCTCTCGGATTGCTTTGATGAGGGAGGCTGAGGAGTGACCTGGCGGGGGTTCGTCGGCAGCTTCTGAGGGGAAGCCGGTCCCCACGGGTTCTAGAACACTGTGCTGGAGGTGGGCCGCTGGAGCCAGTTCCCTTAGCGCAGTCCTGGGCATCTGGAACATTGAGGACGAGGAGTAGTCAGGGAACCCAAGCATCTGTGCCTGAAAGAGATAATGTTGGTTGTAAAACTTTTCTTGGATGCATACTTACTGCAGTTAGTCAAGAACAATATTTGTTATAAACGGTGTTGACTACAACAAGGAAATTAAAAAAGAAATACAGTTCCAGCTAAGCATTCGCTCACAAAGTTTCTCGTTTACCCCAGGTTTACATTTTAATTGTGTCACCAATATCTTTATAGCTGCTTTTGAAAATGCACAACAAAACAAAAACAAACAACTTGATAAAGATTGCTTTTTTCATCCCATGTAGTTGTAGCATTACATACCTGCACACAATTTTCAAAATTTTTGTTATGTGGTACTTTTTAAAAGCAGTGACATGGATAGTAGCACCATAATTAAAATGAATAATATTAAATGACCTGACATAGCATAATCAGTATAACAATGAAGAGTTAAAACAGCATGGGAACTACTTCGTAATGAACAGACCAAGATATAACTGAATGCTAATTAATTACAAAACATAATGCGCAAATTTAAATCTACAACCAAATGCCATTATATTTGTAATGGGATATATGCAATCGAAGGTATTGTACTAAGAAATGTCTTTACTTACAGGGTCCCTGTGCTGACCCATTCTTGTGAATTCTTCGTCTGTCCGATAGGGAGCCCACCCAGAGGCCTCTGGCTGGTTTGGAGCTGCCCTCTCTGGCAGAACCTGTCCTGGGTGGGAGCTCATCCGACTGGACAGTCCCACCTGTGTCAGGTGGTGGAGCTGTGCACCTGGGGGCAGATTTAAACAAATCGATGATACTGGTATCACCCACCATAGGTCATAAGGGGGTTTCATGGCTCTTAGGCATGCTTTTTTCTACAGCAGCAACACAGCGTGGCAAAATCACTTTGTAACTACCCTGCCAGCACATAATATAACATATTGTATTATAAATTGAATATGCTGCCTGCTGCCTGCGTTTAAGGTTTGATTTGATCTTCTTATTGGAATTAGCCAGTGTTTGAGACATGTTTTCTTCTCAAAACCTTTTTATAGATTTATGTAACATCACTTTGCTTAGGAAACCATATGCATAGGAAAACAAAAAAATAAAACAATTAAACAAAACAGCACATTGTAGCAGCAAGGTGGGGAGACTGAAAAACAGATTTTATTATTTTAAACAAACCAAGGCTAGTGCACTACTATCTGTACATTTAGGACCACAATTTGGTATAGAGCTGTGGTACTCAATTCTGCCCCTCAAGATCCAGTCCAGTCTAGGTTTTTACTTCCTGCAGGTTTGTAAAATAGTCCATTTAATCTGCAAAGAGGAGATTACCGGATGTAGGAGCTGCTTGGAATAAAGACCACAAGGTCCAGAATTGAGTACCACTGGGATAGAGGATGACTGACATTAGAAATGCAAAAGAAAAATAACAGTACCTGTAGTGCCCCCTACTGGTCGAGGCCGTGCGGACGAAGGAATGTCTTCGCCATAGAGCCCTCTGCTGGAATACAAGCTCTCCTGCTGGCCTGGATCTCCTGACTGCAGATATCCTGAACCAAGGCCTTGCCTGCTATCAGAGACAATTAAGTGTTTTTTTAACGATAGTAAACTAACCGCACATGACGTGATGTCTTCAACGTGACGCACAGTGAGGCTGGGTTGGCAAGGACGCTGAATCCGTTTTAGAACATTAATAATTAAAAAAAAAAAAAATTCCCAAGCTGCCCTAAACAATAGTGCCAGTGTTACAAAATAGTACATTCTCAAATAAGTGACCAGTCAGCTACTTTAACCTCAATTATCTGACTTTGAATTAGCAGTCGTTCAACCATTAGACTAATTTAAACCTTTGCCCCAGCCCAGCAGTGTTCCTTCAACACAACAGCGTGCTTAAAGGATGACCCACATGGTATTAACTTTTGTTGCTCAATTTCAGGCAGAATAAACGTCGCATGTCTATTTTCTGGGTGTCTGTTTACTCTGCCTTGTCTCTGTATAGTAAATTCTAGTAACATCTGGCCAAGAAGACGATGCTGACGTGGTGCAAGAAAGACAAGCAATGGCTTGTCCCAAAGCACCGTAACAGTTCTCTAAAACAGAACAAAAAATGCGTAATGTTTTACTTTACATTTCTGGTAATGCAGCACCAGCTTTCGTCAATCACGGTTTTGTGACTTGAATGTGATAGACTGTTTCTGTCAAGGTCATTAAAAATACTGATCATTTCCTGTTTTTTGCTGTGATGCTATCTTTCACCCCAATCAAACCAAGTGCATCTTTAAACTACTGAAGTGTTGCAGGAAGCTGGAGGTAGTTGGAAAATCCCACTTTTTTATGGACTATAACTCTGTGAAGTTGACAAAGTGAAGTATTCCAGGCTACTAAAATAAACTACAAGCCACCGATCATTTATCCTGCTATCTACAATGAATATCTAATGAGAGGCCTTGTTCAATACATTTTCCTTTATTACTCTGTTAAAGGGAAGTACCAGCCCAGTGGATATAACAATTGCTGTATTTTTTTCACATGTGTGAGAGTTCAGTGCTAGTGTCAGTTAACATAAGAATTTAACTGCTATATACATATATAAATGATACATCTGTTATATCATTCATATTTCACATTGATTTGTACAGTACTCTGACTTGTGTACTCCAGCACATTATAGTATAGTAAAAGGATATCCAGTGTTAACAATATTATAAATTATTTTGATACAACAACAACAACACATATTGCAAGAAAGATATGACACTTCCCCAGCAGAAGCAAGATCCTATTCACAGCTTGAATCTATGATGAGAAATGTGGCATTAAGTATACTAGCTAGAGAAGAGTGCAGTGTTCAGGTCTTTAGAGGTCTCAAAAATGTATTGCCTGGGCAGATTTCCATGGAAACAAGGTCACAGATAACAGAAACACAGAAAGAATCACCCTCAGTTGAAAGCACTCTATCATAAAGTAAAATGATTAATTGACAGAGACACCAGAAGCTACCTTACCAGATACATTTGACCCTCCTCAATAAGGAAGAACACCCCCCACCCTGCCCCTGCCCCCTCCCTCTCCCCAAAATGAATAAATCAATCAACAGGCACTTTTATTTGAATGTGTTGTACCATTAGGCACCTTATATATTACGGAGAAGGTAAATCAGAAAATCTCACCTTTGTAATAGTCCTGATGGAGGAGACATTCCCAACTCTGCATAACGCTGAGATAGAATAATCATAATGACAATACATTGTGTTAAATGAGTGTAAACATATACAACTAATAAACACTAAGCCAAGCCTAATCTCTCATTGTAATCACATGTTATATTCTATATAGTTAACGTGGGGGAAGATGGTGTTTTAACATAATAAAAATGAAGCCTCTCATCACTGTGGTCTCGTATTAACTCACTTGTCTTCATTTTGTTAGGTTTGGGGTGTTTATAAGTGTGCAGCTACTCTGCTTCAATTAACAGCGGCAGCATTTGGTCTTAATCATGAGGAAACTAAAAAGCTAGCAAAAATGGCTACACAGGGCCACAGGTCAGACTGAATGGAATTGTAATACCGTGGAGTTTCTATACCACTGTAGTCTGTTTTAAAACATATGAGCTTATGAAAAAGAGCTGGCAGGTGATTTTTAATTATACAAAATAATGCTGTGCACAATTCACCTTAACCAAATGCACCCACTGCCTAAACTCCAAAAAATCAAATTAACCAAATATTGCAAACCTCTTTTTATTCTTGTGCCGTTCATTTGAGCAAATTGAAATGCTTACTTTAATGGAAGCAGGGAGGGGACATAAGAGAAAAAAATCTGTATCTCATCGCATGTCTTACTATCTTAATATACCGTGCGCACAAGATATCTCCACAAGATAGTGAGACGTGTGCACAAGATATATATTTTTTTTTCTCTCGTGTCCCCTCCCGGGCTCCGTAGTTTTACCCTATGTAAACGAACAGCACAGGATTTCTCCTTGTTACTGCACAAATTACTTTTTACGCACGGCTAAGTTCTTCAGAGGTAAAGCCAGTGTTCCTTGACCTGATCAAGTGTCGGTGAAATCCCATCTGTCTTACTTGTAAAGGTCGTTAGTGTAAATTGACATGGATTCCATATACTCTAAATGCACTGAGTCACATACTGTATGCAGAGTCACATACTGTGTGCAACATAATGTCGCTTGTTGCATAAAGCAAGGGATTGGTAAAAGGTTTAGTGTGTTTAATAGATAATAAAAAGCAGTAACTGTAGGTTTTGTGCATATTTCATTTCATTTCAATCTAATACCTTTATCCTCTATTGTAACTCTGGTGACTTAAAAGGCAGACTTTCTGTTCATATCTCTGCAAATGCTGTAGATGTTTTTCGAGCACAGAGCTGTTATATTCAGCCATATGCAGTTTAACAAACCCAATAGAAGAGGCTTCTGATGAATACATATTAGGGCAGGTCTGATCAGTTTAACTTGACAAGCAGAGTTGAAGCTTTTCAGTTGATAATATTAAGATCTTTACATCAAATCCTCATTAGAAGGTATTTTTTAAAAGGAAACAATCCACCCAATAAAGCTACCAAACCAGAAATAAAAAAAACTTAGACATTTAATGCAGAGGCGTGTAAACAACTGTTTCTTGTTTCTGTTGCTCTATACTAAACTCTTTATTTCTTCTTTCTTTCTTTTACAACTGGCTAATGATTTGGAATAACAGCTTTGAGAACCAGGTAAATTTTTCTGTATAAGTAGATACCACTGAGTACTGTTATGCTAACAACAATTGCCAGATTGTGCCACTTACTGCTGAGAAAGGGTTGGGCCCCTGGCAAGGTGTGTTAAGTGAGCCCCACTGGCCAGTGCCGGTGCCCCTGTTGGTTCTCGCTGGCGGGCTGGTGTCGGGCTGGGCGACTGTGACCCCAGGCAGCTTGATCCCAGCGTTGCTTCCGTGGCTATTTGGTGCCACCAGGGCAAAGGCGTCATCCAGGAGGGAATGCATCTGTTGCCGGGCCTCCTCAATGGAAGGCTGTGGGGGCAGGTACGAGGGGGTTGGAGGGATGGGGCTGTGTGTGGGGGAGGTAAAGAATACCTCATTCTCCTGAGGGGAGGGGCTGCACTGCTCCTGAGGCTGGTCAGGGTCTGACTGCAGGGGTCAAGGCAAAGAAAATGAATATATTTTATACACTTCTATGCACATGTAAGCAAGCTTTTTATATGTATTTTTTCAGTAGCAACATAAAAAGAAAAAACAGTAGGTATTGTTTGATTTGAACAGCAGCAGTATTAATAAATGGCAGTTTGGATGCATTCAATTATAGCACCTGTGATACTGAGATACAGCAACAACCAATACAGTGCACAGCAATAATGGAAGACTGTTCTTCAGATTGGCTACCTACTTTGCTGGAACCCTATCTTGCACTGCTTGTTGCTTTGTCTGCCTGTGATACAATATGTACTGGTGCAGAGATGAACAAGAAAAAAATACCCAAATTCTTGTGATTTAGATAACTAATATTTTGACATAAATTGAAAAAAAAAAAAAGTCCATCAGGTTGCTTCACTTGACATGAAGGTCCAGAGCCCCTCCATTATTTAACCCCCCCCCCCCCCAATATTCTAAATGAATACATTTTTTTAATGTAAATTATTTTGGCTTCAATATTAGAGAGCCCTCTGGGGAATGGTTTGGTAAAGGGGCTCAGTCTTTCCGATGATCCTCAAAGGAATTCATTTCCTGAGGTTTTGTTTAAAATGCTGCCCTCCTCATGATATGATTCACTGTTATAGTACTGGCTTTGGAATTATAGACAAACTTACAACATAAGCCACGTTGTTGACTCCTGGGGGCCTCCTGTAGGTCCCGTCACTGTCTGTGGTTAGCAGTCTGTCCTTGTCTGCCTCAAGCAGGTTGCCGTTTACTTGGTTCTTCCTTCTCTGTTTTGGAGAACGTTTTCCTCTTGAACTAAGTAAACATAAAGTAACAGTGGCAACCCTCTTTGTGAATGCGTCTTTTTTATTTAACTTGTTGATATGAACACCACAGATAGTAGCTGCTAAATGTCTGTTTGCAAGGCTTGAGGATGATTTCAGTAATTCAGAGCTGTGGCTTTCTAGTGCAGATTGAGGAGGTGGCTAAATTGGTCCAAGATACAAACTTCTAAGGTTAACTGTTAGCCTTGTCTGGGATTTGAAATACCTCCTGAGTGCCCAGTGAAAAGGAAATACATATTCCACATAACCTTTGTTTTTTCCCTGGATACCAGGAGCAATAGTTTGAAGTTCTGACCTCACCTTTTCATGCATTTTTCAAATTGCTCTTCAGTATGTCCAGCAAAAGATACGGTTGGTGTTATAACCAAGTTGCATCAGACATGTAAAAGCAACTACTGTGTCCAGGATAAAAAGAAACACTACAGAATCCCTTCCACTGTATTATGAATAGGTGCAGTTTTATATACCTCTTCCTAGATTCTAGAAACACAGAGGGGACGTGGATGTCTGGGTTCAGGATCTTGTCAATCTGCAGCTGTGCTTTTTCGTAGATCCGCTTGTTCTCCTTTGTGTCGGTGACTCCGATGTCATCCATGACTGGAAAGTCATAGTGCCCTTTTCTCTTGGCTCTCAGTCGGATCTTATTGCGATGGTGTTCAATCTCTGACTTATGCCTAAGTGCCGACTGAATCTTGAAGAAAAGCAAGAAATTACTGCAATAAACAAGCATGTCTGGAGCATACACCCCTCCCCTCCACCAAGGATGTTTATATTAAAGTGGAGTCACCTGTATCATAAAACAGTACATCGCTATAACCTACAAGAAATATATATAGATATATATATATACACACATCTGTAACATACATATGGATGGACGAGCGAGTGAACGGACAAGCACCACAGATACAACTTCACCAGTTATTTATATGCAGCTATAAATTTTGTAATCTAAATAAACCCATTTTGTACTATAGGCATATTTTTTTTCACCGGTGCTATGCAACCCATGTGGGAAATAAATTAAATTTGGTTCTGAATCTAGAATGCTGAATGTTTACTGACTGAATATGTCTATTTATGTCTATGCAAGTGTTGGTTACCAGACCATCATAATATCAAGTCCCTGTTCCTGGACAGAATTCACCCATACATTAGAACAGCATTGCTTCAAATACAATCTTTATGATGTAAATAGCAATTCAGTTTCCGTTGTCTAGAACATCTTTAATCTCGCAGACTCATTTACATACACAAGTACAATCTTTGATTACAAAAGTGTTCACCTCTTTATTTATTTTGGAGGTTTCCGTGACGACTGGGTTGTGTATTGGGGGTGCTGGCATGGGCTGCATGGCGATCAGCTGAATCTTGTTGGGAAGGCGCTTGCTGGCTTCTGAAGACCGTGAAATCCTGTCCACATGATCGAAAATAGAAGCAGAGGACAGCTGTTCTTCTGTGCCATTGCTTTGTGGTGGTCCTGGGGTAGAGAAGGGGAGGACAACTGCAATTAGTTGGACTGCAGAGTTCTGTTAGAAAATACAGTATAGATTTAATAACATCACAACACTGATTCTACAAACTTGATGGTGTTGAAAATAAAGGATCCTTTATGATTTATTTTAAAATGTATACTAAAGTTTTAAAAGTACTCTCCCCACCTGATT
This sequence comes from Polyodon spathula, assembly GCF_017654505.1. Classification (NCBI taxonomy): domain Eukaryota; kingdom Metazoa; phylum Chordata; class Actinopteri; order Acipenseriformes; family Polyodontidae; genus Polyodon; species Polyodon spathula. The sequence goes on from NC_054540.1 coordinate 7,804,093, forward strand.
AATCTTAGATTTACTATTGTTTAAATCAACCAATCAATTCTAATAATAATCTCTCCTAAGAGACCCCTAGGCCACTGTGCTGTCCTTCCACAACAAGCTGTAAACCAAGATGGCACAGTGTGTGTTAAAAAGAAAACTATCTATATATATCATCTACATTTCCATACTACTTCATTTCTCGCCTGTTTCATATCTGATTATGATTCTATTATTGCTCAGGGTTAATTCTATGGAAGGGAGGTGGGGAAGCATATCAGTGTTACGCAGAGCACAATGCTTAACCTGCAGCTTTAATGCACTGCGTAACATAAATATGATTCCCCTCCTCACATCCCCAAAATCAGCATGGTGGAGTCTTTTCTGAAGCATTTTTTTCTGTAATAGTTAGTTAGCATGGCTAGTTAGTTATCTTAAATAATGACCCCAGCAGAAAAACAATAGATGACTATACAAAAGACACAGAACAGAATATTGTACAGGTTGGAAATGAAATATTTGGAAAATGCTGCAGATGTAAAGCATCCTATTAAGTGGGTTTCTAGTTAGAAAGGGTAGCAATCTCTCTGACCAGCAATGAAATCAGACCAACATGGAGAAGATAGTCTGTACCTTCAGAGACTTTGGCCACAGCAAACGGGGACAACGCGTTTAAACTGATGGTGTTAAGCCATTGCATTATCTGAATCTGTTGTGTGCATCTGTCTGATGTATGCCTATGATCATATCCCAGTTTGCCACTAGAGGGCATATGTGCTTTGTAGATGTCCTCACCGTCATTGCATGGTAAAAACACAAATTAATTACAGATCTGTTCAAATAGTAACTATCTAGATCAAGTCTGAGCTGTATAGCTCTGACAGCCTATAGTAACTCTATTTTCATTTCATCTTTTTATTTTTAACATTACTTTCAGGTGTAAAGACATTTCCACATTAGTACTGCCATGACTTAATGACGTGACCTAAATCCTACCACAAGACTGGATTTTATTTTTTGTCCTATTCAGTATGTATGATACATTTTATTGAGCCTTATTCGCAAAGATGAACTCATGAGTTATTTAAAGTCTGTTTGTAAGAATAATCATGAAACCTTAAGGTAGCTAACAACACTCGAACTGTTTCATAACACAAAACTGCATGAACAAAGTGGTACCTTTTAATAGGATCAGATCAAATATGTATACAAATATATACACTATTTTTGATTCTATCAGAAAGGCATTAGCAAAAAACATGCACCTTATACGTGGACCAGCACAGCTGTTCAAACGTTAATGATATAAAACGGGATTTTATTGATAAAAAATACAATATATTAATCTAAAAAAAGACTTTGAAAAACAATTGCCACTTGTGAACTGTCCATTTAATAAATGTTTTTGTTTAACACTGTCTTATTTTCCAGAAATGATCTTAACAACTTTATTCTTCCCTGCCAGCCAAAATAAAAGAGAGACAAGGGTCAAGACATAAACAGGAATCCCAAGAAAACTAAAAACATCTTCAATTCCCTGAGCCTTGTAAAATGAAATGGCATGCTAGATGTATACAATGTTAAGTTTTATTTATTACTGATTTATTTCTTATATCCTCTAGGGCAGAGTGTTTCCAGGACTTCAGTTTCAATTTTATCTTTCAAGAAGGGGTGGTCTCTTGATTTTTTTTAACATTAGTATCAACTGCCTCATACCATTTAATAGCTGACATAATGTTTTTTTTTTGTTTGTTTTTTTTAAATGAAGTATTCACAATGGAATTTCATGTTTGTATGATGCTTTCAAAACAGCATTTTTATCCTGATATCAGATTTTGACCTCTAGTAATTCAAAAAAAAAAAAAATCCCTTTGGGTCTTTTTTAACTCTGGCTGATTATAGCCCAGACTGACTCCCTATGTCTAACTTATTCGATCTGATTATTTCTTGAATGACAAATGACAATACATGAAGCCCTTTCGAAGTCACATTTTTATTAGTGGTCTCAAACATACTGGAATTTATACTTAATACATTCACATTATTATTATTATCATTTTGTGCATAGGGAAATGTGTTGGAAGCAGCCAGATGTTTGAAAATCCAGAGAGGTGTTGATGGTGCTTTTGTTCATTTACAACTTAAGCCAGCATCAAAACCAGACCTCCAGATGCGACGCATGTGTGTGTATATGCTATTCTGGTTATACACGGCAAACTAAATATGCATTTAAGTGAAGCTAATGTAATAGGATGGGAACTGAATCCAATGCACAAAAGAGCCAAGATTGTTTGCAGAGCTTTCAACCTCATCTCACAGGCAGGGGTCAGAATCTGCATTGCCAGTGCGCCACACGGAACTGGCCTATACACTGAGGTCTGCTGTACAGTCGTATCAGACCATGCCCACGTTTTCAATCTAAAGTCACTCACCATTCTTGGCTACTTTGCGCTGTTGTTTGGCCTCACTCTTGGTCACAGAGGCCCTCATGGACTCTTCAGCTGATTCTCTCCCGCTGGACGGCTCACTTACTGTAGACTCAGCATCAGACGGGGAAATTCTGTCAAATGACAGAATCTTTACAGTCTTGGCTTCACAGTTATATATTTACACCTTTTAGAGAGTACATTGTGTTGTGTTGTACCCTTTTTGGGCCAGTTTTACTAAGCTATTGAGCCACTTATTTTTTTTTCCTTTTGTGTCTGAAAGAAGAAAACAATCAAACCAGAATCCTCATTTAAAGAGTAAGTAGTGGGGTTCCACAAAATACAGCTACAACTGTTTAAATAACATACCTGTCATTTTCCTTTTCACTGTTAACATCCTGACAACTTTTTATAGTTATGCCTTTAAAGTCTGTTTCAAAGCTCTTTTTGAAATGGCTTTTCAGAACCCTGCTACTTACTCTTGGCTTGGCTTACTTGGCTTCTTAAATCTGGCAATAAAATGATGTGGATGTGCATTTTAAACCAAGAATAAGCAACAAGAAATATTATGACTGACACACCACATACAAACACATTTTACAGGGCAATACATGTCAATGACAGCATTTAGCTGCCACTTGCTTTACAGTATTTTCCATCTTTCCATTCCGTGTCAGAGTAGAGTCTCTCTAACTCACCTGCCTCGTCGCCGGTCTCCTCTGCAGGGTTTTGAAGAGGTCTTGGATGTGGGGCTGGGGACGTCGCCCTTCTCTGACAGAGTCATTTCCTTTACCGGCATCGGTGGTGGAGCTGGCTCCTGGATGACCAGGATGTCATCTTTATTATGCTGCCCGAGGTGCAGCTTAGCGAAATCAAACCCTTTCACACTGGGGGCTTGCAGCTGTAAAGAGAATAGTGACAAAACAGGTCTCCCTATCAGGTGTTCAGGCAAGTTTTGTTCAGGCCCCATTGTGACCGTCACTACTCAGGAACAGGAAGATCAGTAAGAAGAGATATAGAACATATTTTATAGCATTGGTTATTGCCATGTTTAATATGGCATTGTACAGAAAGTACAAATACAGTACGTTAGAAATAATAGGTGTTATTTTTGTGTGGGGTCACATTTGATCAAATATATAGTAGGGGGTTTCAGAGGAAGTAGCATCAAATGATGTTCATACTGTTTTTTGTTTTTTTTACTATCCCCTTGGCGTTTCAGGATTTTTACAACATTCAGTGTTATTTCAATTACTGAAATACAGCAAATAGTTTTTTTTTGTTTTTTTTTCTGAATAGCCTGTGCATTGACCTTGCATTTGGGCCCCACACTAAAAAACATATTTATTCCTGTTTAACTGATATTTCAACTGTGTCTAAAACTGCTTAGCAACAGGGAGATGCAGCTTTTTATATATTACACAATTCATACAATTCGTTTGGGTATCAGTCATTTATACAAAGGCATGTCCGACAGTTGGCAGACCTTTCTAATTTTTGTCCAAAAAAAAATAATCTCACCACCAAAAAATACATATAAAAAATCAATCCATGAAAACAGTTATGTTATTTACATTACCTTGGTTATATTTTGACTCCAGTATTCGCCTGTTGATTGTATAAAAACAATACAATTCCCAAGGTTGTTCCTCATATCAGCTATGCTTGAAAATAACAATTTTGCTTGTTCACATTGAAAAAAAAAAAACAACAAAAAAAAACGTAATCCATGATAACTGAAGGCAAATCCAGCAAGCCTACCTTCTGTCTCTGCTGGACGTTGCTCATGGTGTCTGGCTGGAAATCCAGCTTGTCAGTCCTGCAGAGCTTCCAGTAGAGAATCATGATTATAATGGCGACCACTATCACCGGCACCACCACCCCCACGATGATCCACAGGTTGTTGTTCTGGGTCTCAGACGGAGGAGCACTAATCTTCTCCACAGCTGCTGAGTGGAAATGATGAGAAAAGAAAACAATGAACAATCCCATGTACGAGACCCCAGCTTCATAATCCATGCGTTTCACGCCTCCAACAACAAAAGGCACTGTATTATTGATGGATGGTATTAATTTAGTAAAATCTTATTTGATTAAATGTAGTTTCATTATTGCAATCTTTTTCAGTAAGCCAAAGTTGATCCTCTCGTTTGTATTATTAATGTATTCATTTGAATATTCATTAGAATATTCAGGAAGCTCCATTATATCAACAAACACTTAGACAGAATGTCTATCTTTGAAAAAAAATCCAGCAGAAGAAAAGCAAAGATTTGATAAAGGCAAATTAATCTGTAATTTAAACATTTAAAATAGCAATAACGGCTGTGTTTACTTCTATTTTCAATAAACTCCTGCTGCCCATGTCTGTACGTTAGTGCTTGTGGCTCGGACTCCTACCTTCACAACATGGTCAACTTCCAGGCAGCAATGTCCTCTAATTAGAGTTCTATTGCTTAACTCAAGTGTTCTTTAATAGCATGCACTAGTCAAAGATATCCTTGTATCCTTGTGGCATCCAATTCAAATCCAAAAATAAACACAATCTTGACATATGCTGGATCCCAATTCATTTTCCACAGAACTGAAAAACTTACGCTGGGCCAGTGTGCCTTGTACGCGATAGCCCAGGACGATGGCAGCTCTCTGGAGGTCAATCCGGTTTATAAGGCTGGAAGCACTGACAGCATTTAGCCTCTCTCCATTCTGACCCTCCACAAAGTAGATCAACTCCAACGGGTTGTCACTGCCTTCAATCCTTGACATTTTTACAATCTAGGCAAAATCAAAAAGATGTATATTTAAACCCATACATATGCAGTGTTCACACGAAAAGCATCACTGTTACTTTGCTCTATCCAGTGTTGTCCGTATCTCAGCAATATATGATACCCTAGGGAACATGTTCCTGAACTTTTACTCAAGAGGGAGAAACAGAATTTAAGATTGTTAGTGTATCCAATTCTGGCTCCCTCCTACATGCTGCTGCTTATAGTTTTCTGTTCCCACAATACACCATTAACTTCAATCAGAGCAGACTCCAGAGTAAACGTTGTGAAATGTATTCCCTAGGTCAGACGTTCTCAAATGGGGGGCGCTCAGTTTATGTTTAAAAATAATACTGCTGCGATATGGACAACACAACATAAAACAAAGGTAAAGAAATGCATTTCTTTTAAACACTGCAGTGTTGAGTAAAACTTTAGCATGGTCTGAGTCAGATACGCTGCAACACAAAAGTAGGGTTGTATACATTTTATAAAAAAATATTTGGCAAAGCAAAATGTGAAAGTAACCAACATCAAATGAAAGAAACATCTCTGAGGCGAGGCCTATTCTGTGGTAGGTGACAATTCAAGCAGCAAAACCTTTGAAACGTAAAAATATCAGTCTTCAAAGTCGTTTCCGTAGCAACTGATGCAATTGTGTCGAGGCACATTTTCATGCTGCAGGGTTGTTGAATAATAATGTGTTTTATTTATTCATTAACATAATATCTTACATGTGGATGAACCTACCTACCCTACTTGTATGCAAGACTGCAATATTATCAGCTAATGCCGTTTCAGTCAAGCTAATATTTTGAATCTGGAAACAAGTATCTTTTTTCCACTATATGCTACTACAGTATTTAAACAACTAAATTGTTTTAAGAAGCCACAGGTATATTCTAGCTAAATAAATTATGACCTGGCAATTGCTATTAGTAGAATTTACAAAGATGCAACTATAATACAGACAACACAAGGAAGTAACAACAACTTTTCCTTAACCTTGAATATTTCTTGTGAAAGGAAACCGTTATTGTTACAAAACTTGTTGGCGCTAAATCATAAATGCCTCAATATGATATAAAAGGGTTGATAAGACTGGCATAAAACAGATCAAATTATTCACTTTCAAATATTTGATGACCCGAAACAAATCACTGTGACAGTTCAGTTTAGGTGCTGCTTTTTTACTGTTTGCCAAGGCTTCAAGACAGTATCAGATCATTTTTATGGTGTGTTCATATTTTTTAATAAGAGATCTGCTGCCTGTGAAATTGTACAGCTATTAATAATTGATCTGCTATTACCACTGTATATGGTAAAGGGTATTACAAAATTAGGAACTGTCTTTCAGAGACCAAGACCCAGGATGAATAGGCCATGTTGTCATGGATACTAACTAGTGTCTAAATTATGTCATGGTGAGCAGGTGCTGGAGAAAGCCATACAGAATGTGCTTTATTAGCAAGCCAATGGGAGTTTTAATTCTTGAAAGCAAATTACTAAATTTGAAGTAACTGATTTATAACTGTCCAGAAAATGGCTAGTTAAAGAGTGTTGGCTTCACCGCCTATTCAATATTTAACCAGCTGTTTGCAATTAAGCAACACTTCCCAATGCAATAGGAAAAGCCTACCTACTAAACTCAATAGCACTTAATAGCTACTTTTTGAGGACCCAGCAATGGCATCTTGGAGAACTTAGTCAACATGTACCTTCACCTCACAGATGTTCAGCTGCAAGTTGTAACTGCTAAACCTGAATTTGAACAAAACTAAAAATATAAAAAACCCTACCTGTGACTCAGCAGCCACAGAGACAACTACATAAACATAAATACATCACCACACAGCTCAAAACTAGTTAGTTTACTTGCAGATATTCATTTTATTAAACCAGGTCATAATCGGAGTAAATTGAAACACTCGTCAACACCACCAAGAAGGGTTACTGATCAATCCCCTGCACTTCTAATGAAAGATGTCACTGATGGTATCTGAAATTAACAAATGGTGTAATTGCAGGAGACAAGGATCAAACTAGAGACCCCTCACATGTCAATACCTTATCGACTGGCTAAAAGAATATTCTCCTGAGCTAAACTGAAAGGCTTGTTCCCAGCACAGCTACATTCATTAAATAATCTCTTGAATTATTAAAATAAAGTGCTGAAGGAAATTAAAAATCTTTACTGCTCCCATATCATTCCATGGACTGTGGGCATCTACAGTATCTCCGGCACCTATGTATACAGCAAGTGTTAGGGTTATTATCAAGGTAGCCTAGCTCACACTTTTATTAAGGAGAATTAAACTATACTGATGTAATAATTTAAGACTGCATTAATGGACACGTGACAGTATTTTACAACTATGCAAAAAAAACATGAAAATGTAAAAGCCTTCAAAAATATATTACGCATTTAGGAAAATATAAACCTGGCGACATTACCAGTTGGTGGTCAGCCACTTTCAAATATCCTGGGTAGGATCTGAAACCTTAAAGCCTCGATGTAACAGGTATCCCAGCCCAGTACTCCTAGTTTACCTGCACGCTGTTGTTTCCCACGTTGGTGGCTCTCCTCCATCGCCTGCTTGGACCCAGGACCTCTGCCAGCAGCTGGGCTAACTTGCGCTCCATCTCAGCCTGAAACTTCTTGTCATTTGGTCCCTGCTCATAGACACCTAGAACAACTGGAACAGAAGACAAAGAAATAAGAACCGACCACAAGTCAACCAACTCCACCACCCTCCACCTCTTTATTTAAATTCCCTTTCCAAGCACATCCTCAGTGTCTCCTCCAATAAAGGCACTACTACATGGAGCATAGGGTGACTCATAATCTGGATCTCACTGGTTTGAATCAGTCACATCGAGTTGCCGATCTTGGCTGCATTGGCCTTTGCATTCCTGTGGGTTATACAAGAAAATCAGCCAGGGTTAATTTGTCTCACTGCACAATAGCTCCTGTATAATCAATTGGCTGATGGTGGGATCAGAGGTCATCTGCTTATTTTCAGTCCTTAGCACAGTATGTGGGAAACAGCAGAGAGGTGACACTCGGAATGGACATTCCAAATTTGTGAGGAAATGGGGGTAAAATCAAGATAGGTACTCCATTAAAATAAATAAACAAACTAATTAATAATAATAATAATAATAATAATAATAATAATAATAATAATAATAATAATAATAATAATAATAATAATTATTGCAGGATGATAAAACAGGGATATATTCAGACTGTGCATGGAAGATGATATGGCTTTCTGATATTATACTCCCACATTCTGGAATATTCAGCTAAAGTCAATCAGAGACTCTGAATCTATCTTAGTTGTTTAATAATGTACACTTTTAGCATAGCTGTTCTTCTGATTACAGTAACTGTTTTAGTTTTAAAAAAAAAATGTTGCGGGTCTACAGGTATGCTGATGCTGTGGTGGTGTTCACAAATTCTCTCTAAAGCTGAGACCATTTACACCCAATATGAGAAGTACTGTATTTCTCTGATAAGGACATTCATTTAAAAAAAAAAAAAAACACATAACTAAAACGAACCTGTTTTCACCCACGATGACCTCAGTAGGTGGGTCACATTGAGCTCTGGATAGTGAAAAGCTGCCAAAAAACATAAAACATGTATGAATTGTTCCAGAAAGGAGACAGTTAGAGGATAGTGTACAGTTCTTTATTCTAATATTGATTTACTGTACTGTGCATGCATACTGTGGTGTTTGTTTGAGGACGGTTACTTTGTCTGCTAAACGCTATATATACACAGTGCCTATAGAAAGTCTACACCACCTTCAACTTGTTTCACATTTTGTTGTGTCAGTGACTCAGAGTTTTATGCATTTAAATGATGATTTTTTTCCACTTATCTACACACCATACTCCACACTGTTAAGGGGACAAAGTGCTTATTGTGAAAAAAATTATATATTAAAAATACAAAACTGAAAAATTATAATTGGATAAGTCTCCAACCCCCTGAGTTAATACAGCTGTGAGTCTGTTGGGATAGGTCTCTACCAACTTTGCACACCTAGATTTGGCAATATTTGACCATTCTTCTTTCCAAGACTGTTCAAGCTCTGTCAAGTTCCTTGGGGAGCGTTGATGGACAGCAATCTTCAAGTCATGCCACAAATTTTCGATTGGATTTAGATCGGGGCTCTGACTGGGTCACTCAAGGACATTTACCTTTTTGTTCCTTAGCCACTCTAGTGTAGCTTTAGCTGTGAGCTTTGAGTTGTTGTCATGCTGAAAGGTGAACTTCCGTCCCAGGTTCAGCTTTCTTGCAGAGGGCAGCAGGTTTTCCTCATGGACTTCTCTGTACTTTGCTCCATTCATTTTCCCTTCTATCCTGACAAGTGCCCCAGTCCCTGTTGATAAGAAACATCCCCATAACATGTGCTGCCACCACCATGCTTCACAGTAGGGATGGAGTTTTTTGGGTGATGCGCTGTGTTGGGTTTGCGCCAAACATAACGCTTTGTATTAGGGCAAAAAGTTCAGTTTTAGTTTCGTCAGACCACAAAACTTTTTACAGAATACTTCAAATGGGATTCAAGGTGGGGTTTCTTGAGTAATGGCTTCCTCTTGCCACCCTACCATACAGGCCAGATTTGTGGATTGCTTGGGATATTTTTGTCACATGCACACTTTGACTAGTCTTGGCCATAAAAGCCTGTAGCTCTTGCAAAGTTGCCATTGGCCTCTTTATAGCCTCTCTGATTAGTCTCCTTCTTGCTCGGTCATCCAGTTTGGAGGGACAGCCTGATCTAGGCAGGGTCTTGGTGGTGCCATACACCTTCCACTTCTTAATAATCGTCTTGACAGTGCTCCAAGGGATATTCAAAGCCTTTGATATTTTTTTATACACATCCCCTGATCTGTGCCTTTCAACAACTTTGTCCCGAAGTTCTTTTGAAAGCACCTTGATGCTCGTGGTTGAGTCTTTGCTTTGAAATGCACGACCCAGCAAAGGGAACCTACAGGAACTGCTGAATTTATCCTGAAATAATGTGAATCACTTCAATTTAACACAGATGGAGGCCACTTAACTTGGTGTGTGATTTTAAAGGAGACTGGTTACACCTGAGCTAATTTAGAATTGCTATTACAAGGGGCGGTGGACACTTATCCAACCAAGCTATTTCAGTTTTTATTTTTATTTAATTTTCTACAAATTTACAGAATATTTTTTTCACTTGGAAGATGTGGGGTAGGATGTGTAGATAAATGAAAAAAAAAAAAAAAAAAAATGCATTTTAATTCCAGGTTATAAAGCAACAAAGGTGAAAATTTCAAAAGGGGGTGTAGCTATTGACAGATATGCTGTGTAAAGCTGACTCCACTGATACTAAAAGGAAACAATTTTGAAAACTGACATAGACCTAGTAAGCAGTCAGTTCTTTTTAATGCAGAAAGAATGACTACAGTACACACACATTCCTTTGGAGATGAGTTGTTATTCTACTATAATGAGGAGAGGATAGTGTGTCTTTACACTCAAAGGGAACTAATAATTGACAGTGTTTTTTTTCCTGCTTGTTGAAAGCACTGTGGGCACAAAGCTCGATCTGTACAATTAGCTGTCTGTTCCCAGACGCCAATAGGAATTTGAAACGAGCTGCTGCTTTTAGTTCTACATCACAGAAATCTAGAATGCGCTTGTGCACACTGATGGAATATATAATAATTATTACATTATATACTGATCACATCACATCCTGAAAAGAGAAAAATCGCTAAATATATATACTGAACACATCATTTTGTATGTTTCTTGGGTGTAGTGGTGCCATATTTTGTATGTTTTTTTATATATATATATATATATATATATATATATATATATATATATATATATATATATATATTTTTTTTTTATTTTTTTTTTTTAAAAAAATTGGATCCTTTAGACTGTGGTGATGTGACCCAAGGAACATACACAATAATGTGTTCAATATTTTTTAATTTTAATTTAATTACATGGGTTCACAATATATATGTCAACCTAGATTTTAAATGCATTATTCACTTTATATTTAACATATAGCGATAAATGACATTTTGTTGAATAACACTGTCAAAAGTGGTTTCCGTTTGCAAGTACAAGGACGTACGTTCAGCTATCTGTAGCACTGGAAAGCCCAGATAGAAGCTGAACTCCACAGTGTTTAAAATCCTCATGAGGTTGCTCACGTCTGAGCCACTCAGGAATCCAAATGAATCTTGAATGGCAAAGGTAATATCCACAGGACTCCTCAGCAGTCTCCCCGCATCAGACACATCTGTGGTTATGTTTAAAACCTACAACACAAAAAGAAAATCAATAACAATGATTTCCTTTTGCATTAGTGCTCTCAGACATTATTTATTGCTTTTTTAAATCTCATACTGTGCATATATAGGGGATCCTGTATTACTGAATAATAATGAACTGTAGAACACCTGCATAAAGGGCAGCTTCCATGTCTAACGCTTTTCCTCACAGGTAATCTACAAAGGGAATACAGTACAGCATGCGCAGTTTTGAGGTTACAGTGTGTAAGTAAATGTACACACAAAAAGATAATTTTTGATTTTTACTGTGTATAGATTATCTGCAAATTGCCTGTATGGTGATATGGAAAATGGTTTCTAAAGCCATGTGTAAAAATGATTAACCTGCCATTCACCAACATTTGTTTTTGTCTTTTTAAATATATATTCATAGCACTACTGGGCCTTGCAATAAGTCGATAAACTTATGATTGGGTGCGTACATATATGAATGAAATCGTATACAATTACAAGTGATTACAACATTCTCAAGTGCAGTTTTATTAGTCCCTGCTTTGCTGACTGTATTCATGTGCTATTTGGTCACGTCCCTAAAAGGAAGACAAATGCAGCTCTTACGTGCACAGTGAACCTGGTCGTTTCCCGGTATCTTCTTCGTACTTCTGAGAATGCCATTGTCAATCCTTGCTCAATGCGTTCGCTGAAGTTACAAAACCTCACGTCAACGTGGTTAGGGACAAACTGAAGTACTGAAAAGAGTTCAACATACAAAAAAAAAGATGAAATGCTTTGAATCTGTTTGTTAACATGCCAAAATGCTTCAGGGAACACCAGTATTAATTTGTCCTGGTAAACAGAAAACAACTGAACCAAGTCATTAGGTTGGCACAGAAATGGAAACAAATGACTAAGAAGTTTCATTAAGTGCCAGGGACACAGTCAACTACATTGGATATTAATGCTGACGTATCTTGTTGTTTGGGGGGAATTGCAAACTAAAATAAATATGCAAACCAAAATTATATTTGAATAATTTATTGTGAGTATTTCACACATCTTGCCCCAGAACTGTCTATTGAATATGAGGGCCCTGAAGGCTACACTAAAACGTTGCTTTGTTCTGTGGAAAATACGGTTATTGAGTAGAAACTCAAGTTAGAACTTATATACAGTGTTTGGGAGCCAGATTTAGCTGTTAAGCACTGCTGCTCCTGCTATGGGGGTGAGCACATCCTATCGAAACTCAGGAGCTGTGATATTTCTCTCTCTGGGACTATCAATGGGATGTATTTCACCAATCGCAAAGTGGTGAACACTAATGTCTCAAAGTATGGAGGCCCATTTCACGGTGTCATATTGACATGCCACTCCACAGCAGGAGGATATGAGGAGGTTCATGAACAGTGCCTGCCTGTTTGACTGCTTGCGACAAAGCCAGTAAGCTCTACAGGAGCGTAAATCCACCCTCCCCACGAGAGGAGGTGCTTATTTGCTTTGCCAGCCTTAAATTTTTTATGTGTGAGATTGCTTTAAGATCTTCCATTTATGTGCGGGGCACTCCCAACCAGTCTCTGTATGCCTTGCTCAAGTAATCAAGCTGGTTAAACAGCGGACAGGCGTGCTCACTGTGAGGAACCTGCTGTCTTCTTCTCACTAGGAGATCGCTGACTGTGTGAGTGGGGACTGCAGTGATAAAAGGGAAGGCTGAGAGTCAGTCAGCAGTCTGCTTGGGAAAACGCTAACGCTGGAGCTCTAACTTTATGGACTCTGTTTCATACTGTTTCTGCCTTTCACGATCACAAGCCTGATTCTATGACTGTTTATTCCTGTGCCTTCCTACACCTGTCTATTTAAGCACGCTAACCGCACCAGCTCCGAGAAATATACTGGCTACCCATTACCTAACGCATTGTAAATAACAGTCTGGCTCATTTCGTTGGCTTATTTTTATTTTTCCTTGAAAAAAGAAAAAACATGGACTTTTGTTCAATCATTTATTGCATTTAATATAAAGAATTGTTTCCTTTTCTTCCTTTCTTGCTGTTTCTTTGCCCGCCGGCACCCGACACTGCTATGCTGTAAACAGTACTGTGGAAATTTATGTAAAAACAACAATAATATGGTTCCCTCTATTTAGATGATTATATTGTTGTGAATACCTGTGTGAACCTGGAACTGGTGGTCAGGTGCTGCAGATAATGCATTAAGAGAGGCAATGGGAGAGGTATCCCTTATAGATGGATGCAAGGCATTGATGACAGCTATTGCTGTGTAGACAATAGGACCTGAGGTAACCAGAATGGTGAGATTTGGGGGATAATTCAGCACCTGTAAAAGAGAAGAGAAAATAACTTTATCCTTGTGTTTTTATCCCCCCAGGACCTAGTTCACTTGTCTTCAACTTGTTCTGTTTCCATTGTCAGTGCATTATGGGTTCCTATGTTGTTGGCACGGCAATGTTTGGGGTTTGTGCATGAAGTGCCTACTCCATGAATGGTGAGGGGCAATGGCACTGGATACAGTCAAACATGCTGCTGGAAGGTACCTTGCAAAGCACCTCAATTCTTAGTAATTGTTTTAAACTTAAATTACACACCTATGCACTTCCAACACATCCCCTTCCCTTCCAAATGGACCTAGTCTTAACTAGGTTAAATATATTTTAATTATTTCCTGTTTTATTGCAAGTATCACATTAAGAAACATATCTGTTTCAATAAAGAAAAATATATCCTAATTAGCAAAACATGCCTTCAATGTGCTGTGTACTTGAAATGAGAAAATCCAGAGACAGCTCCCTTACTGACAGCTGAAAATAATCTGAAGTGAAATATGTGTGTGATGATGAACAATCAGATGAACAATCAAAACTAGGACAATTGTAATTGGCAACAATCAGATCTTTATTTAATCACCTTTCATTTCAATGCACATCTGCATTAATGGCAGTAGTACCACTTTACCCTAAAATTATATAAAAACTGTTTACATCTGACGATTTATCCTCAGAGTCATCGGTTCTATCAGCATTCATTTGTTTGTGTCATATTTTATTAGTTTTAAACACAGGATTTAAGTAGAATATTGTTGTCTTGTTGTATAACCCTTAATTAATATATAACATTTCGTAAATCTTACCAAGAAATGCATAGCTATTAATAATGCTTGTCTCAAACAACTGATATCTCAAGGCCAGCACTGCTTGACTTCTTATCAGCTGGTTGAACTCAAAGCCATGTCAAGTCAGGTCTTAAAGGATCCCAATGATTCAGAATGAACAACATGGCTTAGTGACTCATTCCATAGCCTCACCGCTCTCTTTGTAATCAGTATCTCGTACCCCCTGTCCTAACTCTGCCTCCATTTCATTTCCATTTCCATTGCTGTTTCTGTGTTGCTCAACCTTTCCTCACAGCTCATTAAGACATGGATCAGCCTGGTTGCTCTAGTTGAACACAGGATTCAGTCTCAGCCTTATTATAATCTCATTTGATTTGTGATCTACAGACTGCCATAACCATTTTCACAGGACAGATTTTCTAATTACAAGTTCAACCCAAATATATGCACTAGCAATGTTTCAGAATTTAAAAGCAAGCAGATCACAAGCTCCTTACAGATCTCACACTAACCATGATGTTCTATTCTTTTAGAGTCAAAGCCCTACAATTGATTTTTTTTTGCTTTTCTAAAGCCACTGCATCAAATTAAATAAAGGTAGTTTCTTCCTGTTCATAAAACATCTTGTCTTGTTGGGAGACCCAAGCAGTAAGGCAGCATGTCGATCAATCACCTCTATTGCACGTGGCAATGTAGTGCTAACACCAGCAATGCTATCAATAGCAATGCAGTGATTGATGGCACTGTCATCTGTAACAAGGGTCAAGCTACAATTTCAGAATTACTAAAAAAAAAAAAAAGGTAAAGTAGACAAATGCTTTTTCTTCAAAAAACAATGAAAACACATTTGTCTACCTTTCAGTACTACTGAAGATCTTATGAGAGTGTTTTATTATGGTTTAAATGTAATTTTAGTTAACTAAAAAAAAAAAAAAAGGCTAATCGTAGGTCTTTGTATGGTGTTTATGCATAGGAATTGTTACAGCCACTGAAAAAAAGAAACAAACCCTCTGAACCTTTAGATGTTACCAAGCTACCAAACCCTGGAGACGAAGGCCCACCTTTCCAATTGGAGTCACTGAACTATTCCAATTGTTTTATTCACAGAACTATTTTCCATTGTCTAATAAAAATATTGCTTTCAAAATATTTGCAGAACTTGCAGCTTTCCATACCTGCAGTTTAACTGAGCGGTTGAATTGAACACTCAGAGCCTCTTTCATATATGCTTTTGTGTTCTCCAGCTGTGCTCCTTTGGCAAGACCTGCAGATTTGAAACAGAAAGTGAGACCAAATACTGTACATTTTTGAAGTACCACACTGCCATATCCTGCAACATCTTGATGGAGTGAAGGAGCACCTTTTAAACTTTTAAAATACAATAGCTACAAATAACAACTTTTGATATGACACAATTGAAGGTATGGGATTTCTTAGTGTAGGTGGAGTTAAGTAGTTATTGAATAATCTGTAAATGTAGTGGGGATTTTTTAATGATTTTTTACTTACGTAATCTGACTAGATACAAGTCTGACGTGGTGATGTCACAAAGGTAAGGCAGGGCTGTTGTTGTTGTTGTTGTTTCCACTGTGGGGGTGGTATCAGCGATGGGTGTAGAGTTTGAAATAGTAACTGTGGTTGTGGTGAAAATGGCTGCTGTAGCTGCAGCAGATTCTGTGTTTCTGGTGGTTACTATAGTAGAATCAGTTACTGAAGTCACAATGTTTTCTGTTGGATTAGTTTCAATGTTAGTGCTGTGATTTGTCGTGGGTGTCACAGGTGGGGGAGACGGGGCAGGTATAACAGAGGTAAGCTCAGTGGGAGAAGGAGAAATGTGCACAGACGTGGCCGACACGGATATCTCAGAAAGGCTGCTCATAGGGATTCCAACTGAGGATGGGGCAAACCACTGGGCAGTGTGGAAGGGGGTGACATCATCCGAAATGGAACTAATAAAGATATCTGGCAGCCGTGTGGTGGGCTGAACTGAGAAAAACGATGAAGTCAAAATGGGCTCTTCTTTGAAAGCACTGCTTGTACTGGGTGTGGTCTCCACTTCTGAAGTTGGCAGCGCTGCAGGAGGAACAGCTGTTTTGTTGGAAGACGCAAAATGATCCATTGCTGCAGTAGATTCCACCCAGCTGTCCCAAAGAGAAGCTGGTAAGTCGCCTGCATGGGTCTGCACCACCAAAGGCTCCACCAAAGAGGATGTGGGTGTTGTGTCAAAGATAGAGGTCTGTGGTGGAGAAATCATGGATGAATCATAGCCTGAAGTCTCCATGTTAACAAATTCTGATACGTTAAGGCTTGAAGTCTCCGACATTAGAGGACTGAATGGGTCTAATGTGGAGTTTATAAATGAAGTGCTGCTACTTGGTTCAAAAGATGAAACTGCTATTGAAAACGATGTGCTTGATTCAAGGGAAGGCAAAGAAGACAGATCACTTGATTCAACGGTAAATGACGTAAACAGATGACTAGTGTCTGTTACTAATAATCCTGTGGGTACGACACCAGGTACCTTTACCGATGCTGATGATACGTGGCCTGTGTGCTCTGTGGAATTACGATTGTTTTTTTGTTTTGATAAACTTGCGTTTTCTATGGCCAGTAAAGTAGAATAATACTCCAAACTATTCATGTCAGGTAGGAGAAGTTCAGTCGGTTCTATAGGGAAGGGTTCGTCATTCCAGTCTGATAAGGAATCGTTATCAGAGATGTCATATTCTGGAGGGCCTATTAAGTCCAGTGAAGTGTGGCTGTGGGAGGAATAAACAGACGTAGGATCAATGGTTCTAAAGCCCGCATCATAACTGCTTGAAAAATCCAAAGCTGACTCCGCAGTTGCAATATACATCGAAGACAGCGACAGAACAGGCCTTAAAGGGAACGATGTGTCATAGACCTCCGTGCTGGATTCCTCCACACCATACATGTCAACAGGTAAACTGGTAAAAGGTGAGAGTTCATCCACCTCTGAGCGTATTAATGTCATTGTCTCTAGATAATCCCCGGATCCAAAATCAGTCTCTATCGACTCAGCTGAATATAATTCTTTTGTTGGAACTAGAGTCAGCTCTTCAGTTACTAAAATAGTGTAAGGTCTGAGGAAAGGCACAAAACTTGCAAACAGCATCAGTGGTTTTAAGCTACTTGGTCCTTCATAAGGTATATTAGTACCTATTATTGTATCACTTAAACCTGGTGTTTTGCTTGGAGCTTCTCCAGTGCTGGAATAATAATCTGAGAAAGGGTGTAATGGAAGACTTGTTCTTAACATAGCTGGATCTCCAACCATTTCTAAAAATGGATGACTGGGAATACTAGAAGAAGCAGTATGAAGTTGTTCACTTGAAGCTGTCACTGGACTTTTAAGTGATCCCACAGACTGAACTGGGGATTCGGTAAGTCCTTTGGTAAACGCAGACATGCTCTGTTGATTGGTATGACCAACTGAAGTTAAAGAAGCAGAGGATGATGTGGAAGTTAATGGCCTAGAATCCACTGAAGGTGACAGATTCAATAGAGTGGTGCCTGTCCTTTGTGTATTACTGACGTTTTCCTCTGCAAATTTAGATGGGACTCCCAAAGTACCATCTAGCTGTGGTAATGTTGTTTTTGCTTGAGCTCCAGTTGGGTGTGCTGTTAAGGCAGTGTGCAGCATATCTGTTGGTACAGATGTTTCCTCTTGAATCTTAACTAACAAGTATGATGAATAATTATATCCCATAAGATGTTCATCTGAAAAAAAGAATGCAAAAAATTAGTAACTTGACTTATTGTGCTTGTCGTTTTTTGGTTTTGCTATTTGAGTAAAGGATGAGTCAATTCATATAGTCATGTCCATGACAAAAAAAAAATCATTTGATCTTTGTCTACCTCTTTTTCCTGGAGTGCTGTACTTGGATAGGGCAACCTGGCATTGGTTCTACAATGTACCTTTGAGCTGAGATTTGAACATGTCCTGTCCAGTATATTGCTTGCTTACTATGTTCAAAATATTTAAAGTTTCCAAAAATCAAAAAACGAAACAATCTGCATCTATCTTTTACAAATCATTAACCTTCAGTGCTGGGTAAAATATTTGGTAACTACATAAATAAACACATTTTAAGCTCAAAATCTAAAACACTTAGTGCAGCAGGTTATTGTCAAACCAGGAGCTAAAAATAAGGACTGTATGAACACGCCTGTAATAACATCTGACTGTTCTACAGAACAAATAGCTTTTGGTAGCTCTTGCATGACAACACAGTGATATCTACCAAAGGAACTCCTTTCCATACAGCAATTTCTCCATGGAAAAATAATCAAATGTCTGTAGCCTGGTACCATGTGTTGTAGTCACAGCATCATCACTTCTCAAAGCAGTAACTGACTTCAAAGCAAAATCATCTCACAACCAAAGTGATTCAAGTCTCCCACCCCCAAAATGTGTATTAACTAGTGACTGTTAGTACAGGTAACTATATTATAACTACATATTTTGATGGTAAATGAAAAGCTGCTTTTATAAAGATTTTTTTTTAGTTATAAACAATTTAAAGAATAAGGTCAAATTAAAAAAGCTATTTAATAATGTAAGAAGAGTTACTATATCCTTGCATATCATAAAATATAGGACATTAACCTCACAGCCATTTTCCAATATTCTTCCCTGTGTACTGCACACTTCTTTCAATATAATGAGATTATATACGTCACATTGTATAAAAACTGCCGATTCCAAAGAAATGTGTACACTATAAATCCAAACAGACCAGATGATTTATTAACCTGACCCTCTCAGCAGCTTCCAAAATAAAGGCTTCATAAGTATCTTAATGTCTCTGGTTATTTTCTCACTTGGGCCTGGGTTTTCCACTTTCTCTTATGGTTTGTGTAGAAAATGGTACATTCCAGTTTAAGGGCCATTAATCATTTGAGATTAAAAGGAAAATATGAAACATCATTGCAGCATATTATTTTGCACTGTGAAAAACAGTGCCATATCATCATAAAATGGGGGGGTCCCTACAGACAAAACCGTGCTAACACACACACACACACACAGCAGATAGCATATCAGCTATTTTTAAATGGCATTTAAAAAAACAATGGGGTGATATTGTCATGACATTTTCAAACGACTGCATTAGTTATAATACTGGTATGCAATGTAATGCAGATTTACAGTCTGTGATGTGATGTTTTACTGCATCTACCCATTTCACCCAAACTGCCTCTTTGTACCACAGGTAACGCAGCAGTTCAACACAGCAGACTGTGTTTCCAAACAGAACCCTTTTAATCCAAAGAATGTGAAATATTTCTAGAATGAAGCATGTTCTGATGGGAAAACCTGGCTGTACCAACGAAACTGCCTTACCAAACAGATATCAGTTATTGCATTACAGTAATCCGTCGTGTATCTGACTGCGGTGAATCCTGTTTAAAATCCCATTATACACAGCTGTAACAATAACTATATTCACACAATTATTGTTTGAAGATTCAGCTTTTATTAGGGAGCTCCCCTAAATCCCTTGTTCAGAAGGATACAGGGTATTAGTGCTGTGTACACTTACATTAGTGTCAGATCGTTTACACAGTAATTCTACGGGGGAAAAAAACTGTAAGTAGTGTCCATTTGCTGAAACATTATAACCCCCCCCCCCCCTTCCAGAAAAGTAGAAAATCGAAGTCACAATAGAAATTAAATGTGCAGTACTTACATTACTATGTTAGTCCCATCGCAAAATATTAAACATCGATCGATCGGGTGATCCTATTAAATATCATCACAAAGCACACTGCCCGATGCGACTGAAAAATCACGTCACTATTGATTGCATTGGACAGTGTATCCAGGGCTTAAATAAATCTATAAGGAACAGGGGAATCTTGATTGCACAATAATTACCATGGCACAGACGATAAATAACATTGCCAACACACTAATTGTAAAAGATGCATTTGATTTTAGCTGCACACCAAGCATATATGAACGGTTTTTGCTTCCTTTAATCATGCTGGTTACTAACAGTGGGGACTCTGTGCTCCAAGAGATTACTGACATCACATGAAAGACAGGCTAAGACAAAAATCCAAAATTAAAGACATACATATTTGATATCGCATCCTTCATGAGCTACTTAATAATGCAACGCTTTGCTTATTAAAATCTAATGTCAGGGCAATATCTTGACATTCGGGCGAATTAAATCTAACTGGTTTGCACTGCATAATGTTCTGAATATAATCGTTTGTAGCACTACAGTAAACATTTGGTTGGCACTACTTCAATATAAAAAAAAAATATAGCCTAACATAGAGAACATGAAATTGGGCCAGAATACACAACCCAACTTAATCCACTTCATTGTTGCACCAGTCTACTGCTCTAATGGTACGTTCAGTAGTTCAGAACAACCCCCACAACTTGAGTGAATGACAAATGAATGTACTGAATTGATGGGGGCATACTTCATTTAAACTGTATTCCAACCAGCTTGGCTGAGGGGCAATTGCTTCTATATTTGTTTTAAAGACTTTATTATACAAAGAGACAGCTGAAAGGGCTGGGATGGGGTTACAAATAAACAAGAAGGCAACATTCAAAAGTTACTGGTTAATCGCGAGTGTGGCGTTTCAGTTGTTGGCGCTGTCCTGTTAAGCTGTGACCCTGAAAAGATATCTCATCTATGCATGGTATTGCCCCTTGTGCCAATGACAAGGTTCCACGTCATGCCTTATATTATAAACGAAACGTTTTTGGCACTAGCACTGGATAATGAACTAACAATAAACTCAGACACAGCGTCATGCACTTCGATCTCAGGAGAATTTTAAAATAAATAAGATGTCAACATTTTTAACATGGCCATGGACATGTGAAAGGTTATGACAGTGATGTGAATTTATAACAGTATAACTCTTTTCACACTAACAAATATCTAGCTATCAAGTAACATGTTTTACAGTGTTTCTAAGTGATCAGGATCACAGCCCTACTTCTGTGCCTGAAAATGCAACTCCAATGAGCTGTGTTTCACGACCCATCCTCTGAACTAGTAACTCTAATCACAGACCTTTTTCACAAGCTCAACTTTAACAATGAAACAAGCAGATACTGTACATTGGTATCTCACAACACTACTTCCAGTCTGTCGCTCACACCCCTTAATGACCGGTGAAGTGCTGCCTGCATCTACAACAAAGGTTAGCTTAAACTATTACACATGCTTGAATGATAAGCTATTGTCCCATTCCTATCACTAGCCCCTGGGCATTTGCATTCAAAACAATGATCACTAATCCTCCTGCTTAGTAGGTCCCCTGAGCCAGACACTGCCAGACACAGACAGGATTCACTTTCATCTTCAGTTGCCTGGCTGGTATATTCTAACATAGTTCATACTCTACAGCATATATTTACACTGCAGCCAAATAGGCCAAAAGATTTCCAAGACCATGACATTCAGTTCAATACATTACAGTAGCATTCCCTGTAGGAAACTCCAGCAATGAATCTTAACTGGAATAAACTCCCTTTGCTGGTTTTCAACTGGTCATGCTTGTTTAGGATACTGTGTTCCTTTAATATAAAATTCAAGTGCCTTTTTCCCTACACGTTAAAACTGAGTGGCTAAACTGGGGTTTATATACCAGATGACTATCCAGCTATGAACTATGACAGTTCCTATTCTCATTTCTTGTAGATCAAAAACTATGGTAAATGCTTAAGTATAGGAAAAGCATGGGAAAACAGCAAATTTATGTTGGTTGTTGGTTTTAGTGTGTTTAAACTATTAAAATTGAACCTGTGTCAATGATCCGGAAGCATATGAGCATCTAGGTTGACAGAATAAATATAAGAAGGCCAGACCACTAGCCGGGACATCAAGTTATAAAAGCTTAATTCTAGTTATGTTTAACAATTTAAATAAGATTTGATGCAGCTTGGATACTCAACTGAAAAAGCAAAGTTACATTACGTGAAGCATACAGTCTATCACACACGATTATGTATCTCACACTACCTTCCTTGTAAGCAACATACTTGTATAAAAGGAATCAATGGAGGTCATGTTTCTGTGAAACAGGGGGTTGCTTATGATATTTGCTAGTCCATTGTTGGCTTATAAGGATCCAATCTTACACAGCAGTGAGGCTACAGTATACAAAAGGAAGCTTTTCATACACCTGGATGGATTACCCAAATTTAATCATTTTAAACAACCCCTCTAAAACTCAGTTTGCTCTATGATTTCAATTCAAGTAGTTTCACACTGTATTTAAAAAAAAAAAAAAGCTAAAGCAGTCATAATACTTGTGCAGATAGACAGCACAAATATTCAACTAGAATGGAACAACCTGTATGATTTCTATAGGGGTAGTGCAGTAAAAAAAAACAAAAAAAAACGAGCCACCGAGACTGGTGTACTATATAATTCATACATTATGGTTGATGTGTCCCTGATACACAGATGACAAGGGAGCCGCTGCTAATCTGTCCAGCTCATCTAGCATCTAGCTCATCCTCACTGTGAACCATCTGCACTGATTAATTCTGTTAACTGTCAAGGTTAATTAATTCTTCCCTTGTCATACATTAGCTTAAAAGATGTTACTTGTTGATTTGAAATGCCTTCCAGCATGTGTCGTTCGGACAAAGCTTTCAGCAATGTAAAAGTGTCTCTGTTTGTTTTGTTGCTGTTAGTAGAAGCTCCCCAATCTTCCTGATGTCATTGATGGTGCAGTGGGTTATTTCATTTGCCTCTTGTGGGCACTAGTTCATATCACAAACCCAACACCCAAATCAGCACAACTACCTGTCTCTACTTGAGAAAGGAGCATGACTGAATATTGGAGTTCCTGACTGAGACGTGCACTGCATGGCACATGGTTTCTAACATTCATTCTACACAGATAGTTTATTTTGTATAGTTGCACTCATGCACTGATCAAATTAATTGAATACAGTAGATGTGTAAGCAAGGCTTTGTCTTAATGCGCTCCAAGTCCCCTATTGTGCAGGCAGAGTGGAGTAATCGCTTACCGACAAAAGTCAATATCAAGTTACAGCTGAGGGAATACATGGGTATGATAACAGTAAAATAGACTTTCTATTAACAATGGCTGATTCATGGAGAAACTGAAAAATAAACGATAGAGGCCACAGCTTTTAATGACATGCTGCCTGGCTACATGCCCTGGGAGTGTGAGAGGCTTAATCTCTCAGTTCACCTCAGTCGCTGAGTGAAGATAGCCTGGGTCTGCATTACACTGAATCATCTTCTTGTCTGTCTGATCTAAGGATATCACTGATTGCACCAAACCTAAGAACACTGATGTGAATGTGGTTTACATATTGCATCCAGTACAGTATTAATTGTGTTACTCTGATTAATGTTTGATCCCCTAAAGTATTTTCTGTAAAATGTTGGCCTCCGATACCCAGCTCAGCTATTGTTTGCAGTTCCTTTTCATGTTAATCACAGCCAAGTCTTTCCCATCTAATGTATTTCCTAACTCGCCTTTGGCTTAACTGCATTATTGTTAAGGTTTCAGATTTTAAGTTTTAACCGATGAACTCAGATCCTTATTTTTTTTAGTCACTTTCTGGTGTGAGTAAACAGTGGGAGACTAATGTAATTAATTGCATATCAATGCATAAAGTACAGTAGGTGTATGTTAAACAGAGGCCCTCATTATAAACACAAGACTGATGTATTACTGCACCATGGAAAACTTGAGGTATACAACCAAGGGTGCCAACTCAAAATGAATGACTGTTTCTGTACAGAAGAGCCAACTTAAAACATTCTATAATTTAATATGAACTACTCTGTTGAGGACTGTTAGTAACTCCATTCTGTATTTTTTCTGGCTTTATTAAGTCTGTTAATTATGCTAATGGTTGTATTTTTTATAACAGTGCAATATACACTAATGAGCTGGTGTTCTATATTTACATTTAAAACAGCAGGAATACAATACAACTTTAGTGTTGCTCTGTGGCGCTCCTCTCATTAAAGAGGTCCCAGAATTCACATAATAGAGAGCCGACACTGCTTAGCAGCTGTAGCTTTCTGCACTGTTTGGTAAAATTATAGCTTTTGAAGTTGGGAGCTTTCGGCACTCTACTGATCAGGGGCTCTAACAACATGCACAATGATGATCTATGGGGTCTTTCAATATTCACTGCGGGACAAGTACAGAGCCAGAACCACTGCAGTATTATCCAGAGGATACCACTGACTGGGATAGAGGTACTGGGGTGTTCTAATTTGTATCTTTGTCTGTGATACAAGCCTCCTCAAAAAATCCATAAATAAATTAAAAAAAAATAAGTAAAGGAAAATGTTCTGAGAAGAATATATCATCTTTGTGTACAAATCAGCAGGGAAGTTCATATCTGCAGGAAGGAGCAGTTACATTATGGTTAGGAGTAGTTGCTTACACATTTGTATATAGTATTTCTTTTGCATGCTGAATTTCCTAGAGAATAAAAGAGATTTGGCTTTTCCCACTCAAATGTGAAAACTTTCTGCACTTGACAAAAAGGTGCACATCTGCCATACCTTGGATTTCTACAGCACTACTCTATTTTCCCATTGACATCATCGATTCCTTCAAAGAAGAGGCAGCTCTGATAAAAATTGATCTGTGTTAGCTGAACAGGGCAGAGTAGACGAGGAAGTTCCCAAAGACACCCAGGGGATTAAATGTTCTGCAGATGGTGTTTAAATAGTAAGCAGTGGGGTTCCGAAAATCTTGGAGTTCCACGTCCCCACATGTTGCTACAACTGTCTAAATAACATCTACAATTTTTCTTTTCATTGGTAACTTCCTGACAACTTTTTAAACTTTTATACCTTTAAAGTCTGTTTCAAAGCAGTTTTCAAAATGTCAACTCTAGTGCAATGATAGTGAAGGATTTTTGCCCTCACAGTCAAAAAGCTAACACAGCAATAACGATTTATAATGTGGTATGAAACAGAAAAACCAGAGCACTTGTTGTTATGGTTTTTTTTTTTTCCTGCAGTGATTTATAGGACAGATCTCAAACCGCAGTGCACTAGAGCGGCCATTTTGAAAACTGCTTTGAAACAGACTTTAGTTATAAGTGTAAAAAGTTATTAAAACAATTGTATCAGCACGCGGGGACATATGACGCTATATTTTTCAGAACCCCACTACTTACTCTATATGTTGATCCAGAAACAATAAGATAAATAGTAAAAAAAGGATTCTGTTTTTAATTTCAGTAATGTTTTTTTTTTTTTAGTGACACTTTAAATAGGATCAGCTGAATATATACAAAAAACAAATTGCTCTTTTTTTATGAGCACATGAGCTGCGTTATTTTCATTGTGTAGGGTTTCCTAAGGTTCCAGAAGCTACAATATAAGCATAATCAATCTCCCTGACTATTAAATGCATAGTGAAATTGTACTGTATATCATGACAGCACGTTCATTTTCACAACTCAGATAATAAAACTATAACACTTTGGGAATCAATCTGAAACACAAAACAAATCATATGCATAGCATTTTACTGTGCAACATTATGTAAAAACTTGGTACCATACAGCATACAATACAGTACATTAGCTCCTCATTTGAAACACACGATCACCAAAAGAACTTTCAAGTTACAACCCCTTGAAAATAATTAAATGCAATGACAAGGATCTTCGTCCTTTTCATTTGCAGGGGACTATGTGATGTCACAGCCATGGCAATATCTCAGGCAGCTGGCATGGTTCTCTTTAAGGATTTTTCTGCTAGTTTTTATTTTAGTTTCAAATCACAGTATAATCACAATATGTCACTCCAGGGTGTGTGCTGCTGTGGAATATCACCACTTCTCAGCTTGGCTGAAAGACACATTGCTTCGCCTCGAGCCTCACAATGCACAGAGGATTGGCGATATCCCACAACGACACACACCCTGTCGTGCTATATAGCTTAATTGTTATGTAATTGATAACAAATATTTTGGTATTATTTCCCAGATGATTTTACTATTCCTGTGGAATCTACTGGAAATGGTTCAAATAAATTTCCCTAGGAGTGTAACGTTAACAAGTTTTTCTTTTTATTATAAAATGCTCCATCTTTGTTTATCAAGGTCAGATTACTAATGTTTCTGAGTAACAGATGTAAAGCATGCAATAGCGTCTGCAGGGAGACACCAATTACAGCCCTCGTAATGATATCATTTCCTGGGGAGCCCACCAAACAACTTTCTGTCTTCTAATATCCAAATTCTACAATAGAAAACAACTTGGATATTAATAACCCAGTCTCTGCTTCCACAGATGCTTTTATTTAGGTTGCTGCAATTGCGTGACTGAAGCTGGCATCCTGTACAAATACTAAAGTACATCTAATAATCAGAGGATGACTAAATAATATACTTGTAATCCAGCAAGCCCTGGAAACAGAGAGCATCACACGACTATATGTTTTTCTTAAATGAAAAAAAAAAATGGTAGTTGAGATTTACCATTTATGGAAATAAAAAATAGATCATAGTTAGTTGACTTTAGTTTAAACACACTCAACTACAACAAGTGTTCTATTTACAGACTGTTTCGTAAAATACCACTATGAATATAATTATAATACCAGTGTATTGACCTAAAGAATCCTTAGCAGTACCATGTTGGTTCATATCATAACTTTGTTATGTTAAAATATGTCTGTTGCCACTGCGGTACCATTCTCCCAATGGCTAATTGGGAAGTATTGTTGCCTCTTGAAAGCATTCTTGCAAATAAAATGTTATATTTCAACAGCTCCTGGTCAAACTCACATATTGAACTAAACATGCAGTCCTTTAAATAAGACACAATAGTTACAGTATATTAGGTACAATATAAGCACAGGCCTTTATTCTACAGATTTTCACATTAAATTTGGCCCAAGCATGCGGAAATAATACTTTACACCAAAAAAATCAAGTTTATCAGCTCTTGCATAAAAATTAGTGAATGGAAATGTTAGTCAGACACAAAATAGACACAGACAGGAAGCTGCAAGAAAAAACCTTAATCAAACGAGAGCAGGTCTGATTAAGACTGCATAGCAAACCAGTTACAGAGTTTCAACAACTTGGAGCCAAATGTGTTTCTGCAACATGGGTTTCCTTATGCTAAGTTCAACACTGATCAACACTGAAATATGCTATTAACGCAATGTGCTATTATCTCAAAGATCATGTTTAAAAATAGAACAACATCAGAGACAGACAGACAGGCCTCTTGATACAGTGAAGGCTCTGGGATATATTTAATCAGAGTACTTTTAATTCATTGGAGACTGCTGATATCATTGTTTTTTCAAAGGAGAGATTTCTTAGAAAAAACAGAAACATAACAAGCGACAACAACAAGAGACTCTGAGGACAATTTCAATGTCTTTTTACGATCTAAAATTTATCTTTGATCTTTTTCCTTAAAGCGTGAGAGGCAAATGAACAGGCCCCAAACAAAAAAACATTTGTTTTGCGTTTTTAAGGATTGTGGGTGCCAAACGAAAAGTTTAACATCGTCAACACATTAAAAAGAAAGAACATTGACTTTTTTCCAGTTCCAGTTACTAAGGTAACTATTGAGGAACACAAACATGCTTTTAAAAAATCTTAGTGCTGCATTTTTGTTAAGACAAATTACAATCAAAGTGTCATACTGCAATTAATTCACAGCACAAGCAGGACCACCACTGGATAACTTATACATACAAACGATACTTGAAAAAAAATACAAACTGATCTGTTAATTTTCAGCTTACTTGTGTTTACTTGGGAACCCTATTGCTTTAGAATGATCTTATTCTACATTTGCGCTTTGGGACTTTAAACTAGAATGGAACAAATCACTGTTGAAGAAATGCAATACAATGTACCAGATATATGTTGCTAAATGATGAGACTTTAAGTTGACAAATGTTTTGAGAAAGATGCAGATTAAACACTTTCTGTTGCATAACGCTGTAGTTACAGTATCTCTAGAAACACATTGTTAATGTTCTCTGATCAATCCTTTTAATATTGCATAATATAAAAGCTTGTACTGTAAGTCTAGGTCCACCTATTTTCTGTATCACCTTACAAATAAAATAACCATTGTTACTTGAATCGCATTCAAAAAGAAAATGCTGTGTACGTTAATTTTTCACAGCTCTTTGAAGAGAATAGACTTCTTCTCGCTCAGATATATTTGAAAAGGAATGGGAATTGATTAAGTGTCCAGTAACATCTCTCTGCATTACAGTATCTGCCACAGTGGCACTGAATATCTTCAATTTGTGCAGGTTCCTTTGTTGTTACCTGGCAAACAACCACCCGAGATATCTTGAATAAACAGCAAGAAGGGAGTTGCAGTGGTACAATTAATGCAGTAAACTACAAAAATGTTACAGTGTTGTACCATCTGCTTTGTAATCCATTATATAAAATCTGTACTGTACGTGCATTTCCATTACATTGACCTGGTTATAAAAACATATGACTGTCCAGCCTCCTTGAGCCAAGTAACTAATGCAGTTTAAACAAGTATTTTTAGTAGCATCATTCCTCACCAGTTTGATACAAATGTAAAACTTGTGATAAACGTTTAATCACACTGGTTTAGTAAATCACAAGAAACAAGAAAAACAAATCACCTGCGGTTTGTGCCTTTTGAGAAAGATTACATACAGATTTACTTACATTACTGAGAGTTTTTTGTTGTACAGTCTGCTGTTATTTTGGGCTGTGCCAACATCGTGTAACAGTATCAAACTAGACTGTCTCATGGGAAGTTAAATTAGGTGATTTTTTTGCCAACATTTGCAACATATAAAGCTTAGACCAAAATACAAAGACGGTTTTATAAAACGACAGTTTCAAAAGGATCAGCAAAACTAAACATGTAACATTCAGTACGGTAACTTTAGAACGCTAGAAAGATTCACCAACTTGACATATTTCTTCATGTTAACCCACTTGAATGAATGCGGTGCAACTATGGAGCTACAAACGAACTAGACAGGGTGACAGTCATTTCCCAGTCTGACAACATATCCTTTCTTAAATTCAAAATCAATTCCATCCATCAATTTGTAAGGCTAACGGAAACAGCAACTGCAACAACCACACATAATGAAGTGCATTCATGTCAATACCTGGTGAAAACCGGACGCAACATAATTATTCCACATGCCTCTTACAGGCAGTTACTGGAAATTAGGAGTACATTGGAGGCCTCTTGACAAACCATTTACTGTACAACAAAGCACCAAAAAAAAAAAAAAAAAAAAAAAAAACAACTGAGACCAAATACTCATTTTGTCTCGTGAACTTTTGACTGCTGGAGTTTAGAATCTTGGAAGAATTTAAGCTGCAAGCAAAACTGATTGTGTGCTATAGCTCTAACAACAGACGATCTGGGAAATGATATTTCTGGTAACATCAAAAGCTTTGAGCCTTGCGTAACACACTGTCATATTGTACAATGTAATCACAAACTGCACTTGACTGTATGATCGTGCACAAGAGTCTAGGATGCACAGCACAAACATCTAAATTACGATTTAAAAGCAGTTGGCTTTGTTATTTGTGTTTCAACATTTAATAAAATGAGTTGTTGGTGAACTGAAAAACCATGCTGGAATTGCTATGGTGAAAGGAAATGTAGCTATTCATTCTGGAGCTATTCATAGTTGTGCCTTCTCACAAGCACAAGGGGTTATATTTGGGCAAAATATCCAGCATGTATCATGTTGCTTTTCTATTTGACAAAGGAAGCCTTGAAGCATGGAACTGATACACTCTCAATCAAGCTCAACACAAAGTGGATACTTTGTTTCCCTGCTACCTGTCCAAGGATGAATGCAGAGTGATTTGAAAAGATGCTCTTGTTTTTCAAAATATTAGCAACTGGACCGAAAGAACATTAAGGAAAAATTCTATTTTTTTGTAATACAGGAACACCCAGGATTTATACATTACCATCATGACACCCCAGCATATTTATCAGCACACCTCATTACCTAGCTAAGGCAATACAAAAGATATGGTAGGATTTGAAATATGGCCCTGATTGTATTGTAATGGTTTTTCCATTTAGATTCCATTGCACATGAAAATATTTTAAAAATACCAATGCGGTACCATTCTGCTATTATAGTTGCCTTTAACATTGCCCCTTAGTGCAAAATCATTGAGTGGAAGACCACTTGCGTGGGTTGGCAAGCACTAAAATGTGCTAAATTGATGACCAAATCATTGATTTGATTACTGGTTATAATCTGGACCACTCAAAAATGCTTTGTCTCATGATACCTTTATGTTTTTCATACATTTTATCAGCATTTTATCATGATAGTGGGGTCCAGCATTTAGGGTGTTACTACCGGGGGTTTGGATTAGGGAGATAGTGTGCTCTGTTTATTCAATATACTGCATTTCAAACAAGTGTCTAATCAGAATCAGAATCAGAGACTGTACAATGATAGACACAAACAGGAGTATAGCCCTGAATTGCACACAGATGTCTTGAGCAGTGTGACCGTGCACCTCCATATAGCGTGCAAGCCAACTGGAAACCTACTGCTCCATGTGGCTGACTGAATTAAAATGCAGAAAAGCAAAGGGTTAAATTAAATCAACAAAGGGAGTCCTTTTGTTTATCTTAAAAAAACAAAAAAGCCCTTTAGAAAGATGTGGAGCTCCGTTCATCTTTTATTTTTTATTTTACAAGCCTGGCTATCACAGCACAATATGAGGTCATTCTATTTCCCTCCAATCACCCTCCACCTGTTTTTCAAATCAGGATAAATACATTCACAGTTCGTCCTCTCAAAAGTGCACCAGCTGAGCTCAACCATTACTTCACCTCAATTAAATTGGCACCACTTGGCTCCAAGTACTCAAAGGCTTTTATGATTGTGAGGGTGGAAGCTGTTCATTAATAATGATGGCAGCCTCGTTTAACACACTCGGGGTTACTTTGAAAAAGCATCGTTTTTTTACATTGAGTAAGTGGGGCTTAAAATTTGTAAAATGACCATCAGGTAACCACTTAACTAACTCAACTGTGAAAATTGAAAATGCATTAAAAACTCAATAATCTTAAACACAATTATTCAATAGGACACACCATTAAGGGCCTGTTTTTAGACACTTGGTAACTTACTTGGAGGAAGGGTTAGTAACCTCTGTTGCAATTTTTGCCTTGCAATATACCAATTAAAGCAATGAAACACTTGGGTTGTGTATCTTTTGTCTGAGGAAGGGATTATTAATTTAATATACGTTCTGCGACCATGCTCTCCAACTTTTAAAGTTTCTTTAAAACCCCCGACCCTCTCAATAAAGTGCTTTATCGGTTCCTTACTGGTGTACAGCCTACAAGTAATGATGAAATAATGTTTTTCAAGATCAAAGACTTGAAATTGGTGTGATTATTTCCAGCTGTCATTAGACACCAGAAGTGGGATCCATTTTGGGTTTATTGACTGCATATCCTCAAAGAATAATTATTGGCATCAAACAACTCTGCTTTTAAATTAAACCTGTATATTATATATAAACCTATTAAACCTATATAAATTAAACCTATATATATATATATATATATATATATATATATATATATATATATATATATATATATATATATACACACAATGACACTAAAGTATATATTAAAATATCTAAATTGGACCCCAAAACCCGCTCACTCGATTTACCTAATTTATTGAAATATTTACTTTCACAATTCAATTGGTTCAATGACAGTCAAAGAGCACTCTGCGGTTTTCCATATATTATGCACAGCAATTTGTCTCTTCATCCCCTCAAGGCATGAATTATAAATGACTTCACTGATACCTACAACAGATACAATTTCATACAGAGCAGACGCAGTTTATTTACAACAGGTTGTTCATATGTGGGGAGAGTCTTTCGAGAAGCTTGCAGACAACATAAGCTGTGCAGTTGAAGTGTTTTCCATTAAAAAATCTGTGCATTCAATCACAATATTCAATCGCAATATTCAATCGCAATATTCAATCATAATATTCAATCACAATATTCAATCGCAATATTCAATCACAATATTCAATCACAACGTTCAATCGCAAATAATCGACTCTGACAACAGAACTATAAAAATTCCACAGTAGCAACCTTATACCAAAACATTATAGCACAAATTATTCTGATCAGTGCATAACAGATACAGTGTAACATGAGCACCTCCTTTAGTTACATAATTTACCCTTTAAAACTCTGGTTGGGAAATGTCTGTGCGTGTGTGGAAGTATTTTAACAAACACATTCAACTATATACACATGTACAGAACCAGGGGAGAAGTAGGATCACGATTCTGCTTTCATACAGACTTCAAAATGATTTCATTTTAGACGCCCACTATTTTTTTCCCCAACAGGATATGATATATAAAAAAAAAATTTTTTCAAATTTTTTATTTAAAAATAAAGTTTGGATTATCCAAATCTGTCTTCACGGCTGTCCACAGAAAGCCTTGTTGTTACAGATTAGGGGCATACAGGTTCTTGTTCCTAACTTATAGGACAGTTTAAGTTATTGGTACCTAAGAAATGGTGCTACTAACAAAGGTGAACCTCATTATGTGTTATTCATTCTCACTGAAATATACTTCTAGTATTTTATTTCTCCTTTTTTGTTTTTCAAAACTGTATTTAAATGTTATTCGCAATATATAGATAATCCACCACTATATTTTATTTTCCACAGTATCATAGTATTACACACTTCAACAGCCAGCAGCCAAGATGTGCAAGTATAACTCAGTATAACTCACTATAAGTATTTTGTCATATATAAATAAATAATTCTTAATAATTTAGATATGAACTAAAATGAACACAAAAACAAATGTAAAGCTAAATGCTATAACCCCATATGGTTTCTGAATTATGCTTTTTGAAGTTCGAAAATGTAAATCAGAAGAATCCTTCCTCTAACATTGTAAATATTTGATATGTTTTAACTGTAGAAGCCTTTATGTATAATTTCAGATAATGGGATACTTTTCCAAGTTGCTCCCGCATATCTGCAACTTTCAGTGCAGGAAAATCCCAGAGATATTTAAGACACCAAGCTACACCACCCAATTTAGAATGCCTGAAACGCTACAACAATTTCTAAGGAAGTGGGTGTCAGTGTGAGCCAAATTCAACTGAGCCGAAAGCACTGTGAGCCAAATTCTGAGTAGTTCTGGTCAAAATAAATTTAAAAAGTAGTGCTGGATATTTTAAGTGCTGCGAGACTTTATTCTCTTGTACGTGATTCTCGGCTTCTATCTTAAGCATTACAGAAGTTCAGCACACTGCAGTTCATGTAAACAGTGTTGAAATATATATATATATATATAATATATATATATATATTATATAGATATATATATTATATATATCATTCTATATCAGTGTCTGTATGCAGTACTCCTAGCCAGAACCACGATGGCCTGAGGTTAAGCCTCTCATCAGAGTTCACAGATTAGGTTTCATTTTGAGCCTATTGCTCTGTCATTGAAGCAGCTAGACTGAAAGCGGTGGTATCATTGGAAAGCAGTGACCAAACATGACGTTTTTGGGAAAGCATTTTTTTTTTTTTTTTTTTTACATATATTCTCATCTCTACAACTTATAGTGTGTCTGCTCCTGTTGCAACTTAAATAATATGAAATGCCATTTTGTCGCCTTTCATTTGATATGTTACACGCATGCAGTACAAACTATCCAGTAGTTAAAAATATATAAATGAAAACAGTGAAAACCAGGCTGGAAACAGGGCTTAGTGTAAGAATTAAAAACAAGAAATGGAGCACTGGTTAAAAAGAAAAGCACCTTTTTCTTCTGCTGCAGCAAAAACTTCACGTCAGGCAACAGCAAAAGCAATGGAGAGTGCTCTGTCTCACAGTGATGAACAGCTGGTAGGTCTCCTCAAAGCAGCTTATTTTAAAGCAACACCAATGTTAGTGATGATGCAATATATAGTTTTTTTATATGCAAAAGTGCTTTTTTTTGCCATTCCTCCCTAAAATGTTGGAATCCCCCAAGCACACAAAAATGAAATTCAAGCCCTGTTATACATATCTGATGTACAGTATATATTCCAAAACAGGTATGACAGCTTATGACAGCCTAAGTGTATGCATTATTAAATACCTACATAACTATTGAATGTCTTTAAGCTGAACTTACAGTACATTACACCTTCTTTTGGTTTCATGTGTCCACATGGCCCATTTATTTAAAGCTATTTAGAGATGCCTACATCTTGCCTATTCCCTTCATTGTTTTGTTTGCCCTCAGTCCTCCTTGACTGTACCTGCAATTACATTTAAATGCATTATTCCTTACACAAACTTTTTACATAGTGAAGGGAAGGCTGTGTTCTCCATAAAGAATACAGTCTATGCAGTTGTCTTTTGCAAGATGTATGACCAAGCAGACTTTACAAATAAACAGAGAACGGTACTGTTTCATTTGTGTTAGTAATATTGAGTGTTTATGTAGAGTAAAGTACGTACACAGCAACAATACAAACAACTATTTGCCAACATTTTTTGGTATTGGTTTATGTTAATAAAAGAACAGACACAAACATATTTGCTTTATTCTACAGTTACTGTTGAATCACTGCTCTGCATGATATAATCTGAGACCCTGATGCACATAGGCAGATATAAAATACATGCAGAAAGCAATCTTAAACAATCATTAAACTTCATTTTATTCTGCGTGCTGTTAGTGAATAAACTGCTCTCAACAAGAATCCATGCAAGCACAGTTAGAACAATATAAATGGTTCTTTAGAAATGTTGTACTATAAAGTGTGGTATACAAATATAAGTATGTACTCTACTTCCCATACTATCTTACTGTTCCACAGGTAATGTGCAATGTTACCTTTCAAATAACATTATTTTAATGGTACAAGGCCCTAATAATTAGTATAGAAACTTCACAATAATGAAGGACTTCAGTTCAGTCTCGTAGTTTTTGCATGTAAAGATGCTGATAGGCACTGTGGCTCAACCATCGCACCTGCCATAAAGCTTCCATGTCAATGAACATTTGTTTCAGAATGATTTTCAGTGTGCTTACCCAGGGAAAAAACACCACAGTTAAAAGTCCAAAGGCAACCTCGCTCATTCAGCACACCCAAAACGTGACTGAAAGTCGTGCAGATTTCGACATGACCCTTTTCTACAACATCTGCAGCCGAGCCAAGCCCATGAAGTAACGATTAATCCATTTCTGTAAAGACAGTGGAAGGTGTGTGGTCATCACAAGCTCCTGGCTACAGGCCTTGCTGATAAAATGTTAACTACATGTAGTGCAGTACAAGAGGAAACAGAAAGGCTTTGATCTCTCCTTCTTCTGCACTCCCTACCATTTTTTCCTGATCTCTCTCTACAGCACAACAAAGTGAGCAACTGTTAGATGTCAGATATTGTATATGTGCTGCTTCTGTAATGGACTGAAGTGCCGAGTGGGTTATGGATTTATTCACAATTTGTTTTCTGTATCTACTCACAGGACACTTAGTCAGTGCTGTGCCCACAGTGTCAACACCCGGTTTTCATGTCTATGACAATGTCAGGGTTTTTCAATTCTGGGGGTATCACTGGGATAAGGTGTAAATAAATAACTGTTGGTAGATTTGACATGGTGCAGTATAGACATTGGTACATGTGGTAATAATTATTGGTAAAATATATGTTGTATACACTGTCTAACGGAAACAAAAATATCTTCTCCAAACAGTTAATCCCCCTATTGGCCAGATAAGTAGTTTTCCATGTTTGTTCATAATATTCTCAACCAACCAACCTACCGACTGCACAATTGTTACACTGAAAATCATCCCAGTAGAAAAAAAGGCACTGCCTCTAGTACAGATGAATAAAATCCCGAAAGAACAGATTCATTCTGGTGGATTATGGTAGCAGAGACGGGTCAAGCAGTGGCTCGCTCCTGAAAGGGGATGCAGGGCAGTAAGGGTGAAGTACTGTAGTGATACATATGCCAAAGAGCATTCAATGATGCCAAAGAAATTGCAAACTGAAGAGTCACATTCTTATTTAAACGATGAAATATTAAAAAAGGGGGTTGGAAGGGGTGTCTTCTTAGTTTTGCATAATCTTAATCATTTTATATATCTAGTCCCGAGTAACTACCTCACATGGGGGAATTAGTCCACATGACGGGAAACCGATTTAGCCAATGCATTCCACAACAAGAGACAGCCAACACTGTTCTGAATGACTTCTTTATGAGAGTTTCCAAAATTAAACAAAACCCCGCAGTTTCTTTACTCACACAATGCAGGCTAATAATATCAAGCTGAATATATGCCTACATTTTTAGTTAAGGCTGCAGTGTCCAACTGCTAAGACCCAAGCCAATTCTAATCCCTGTTATTCAGCCTCTGTTTGATTGCTGTGGTAGGAATTTAGAAGAGTCATTGTCCATGTTCTATTAGCACCGGTCTTGAAGGAAAACAATAAACACTCATGGCACAAACAATCATGCTGTATATTTAAAGCTAAAAGAAATGGATGCTCAATGAATTACTGGGTGGATGGGGTGAAATCAGGACAACTTTTTAACCTAATGTGGCTTCAACTCAAATTGGTACCATAAAGGAACATGCCAAACTGTATCAAACAATATTTATTTTTACACAGAGAAAACAATAAGTCAAAGTTAATCAAAATGAACAGTTTTCAGATACATTTTCACCAGGGCGATATTGAATTATTGGTGATAAGTGGACAAATATTCAAATTAAAACTGCTTGCAATGTATTCAGTGGCATCACATTAGAAAAAAGACTATATCCAAAAGGCATTATGCAAAGAAAACCAATGCATACATTACAGCTGAAATAGATAACATACATTATAGAGGAGTGTTCCTCGCCTTTCTATTATATGTTATAATTATATTATGTATGAATTATATTGGATTATACTGTACAACAAGCGTCGACCTATTTAGTATCAAATAACTTTTTCATATTGGGTGGTCCTTAGTGAATTTATTTCTTACCAGACGTCATTTTGGAATCTTAAATTCATTTACAACCAGCAACAGAATGACCAGAGCTCATTCGGGTTTGAAAAATGTACTTTCTTTTCCATTGTACTCGTTATATATGCAGAATACTCCATCAAAATTCATTGTCTGCTTTGGTTAATTACATGTTCCTGGTGTATTATATATGCTATTTGTGAAATGGAAAAAAATTGTCATTTTAGTATTTAAAAAAACACAGTTACAGCGCGATCAACTGAGCTTTTTGTGAGGCCAAGCTTTTAACTACTAATCATATAATCAATTAAAATTGAATTGAAAGCCTCAAAGAAATATATTTTACAGTTCTCTCATCTTTTACAGTCCTCCCTTCCTTTTGTTAAGACCTGATAAACTTTGTGGAAAAAATAACAATGTATGACAGTAATATAATCCTCAGGTTCATCATTCTCTTTTGCCATTTAATGCAAAAGGCACAATGATAAGGAATGTTGATGCTTGGTAAGCAGATGTGAACAGAACACCTCGGAGTCAAGTGAATCAACCCCAATTTCAAGTGAGCACTTACTATAATTGGGGGTGTTTTTGCATAGCTTTATCAACACATTACTGTAGGTGTCAACTGAAAATTTGACCCACCGTTCACATGAAATGGACTTACACATGATTTTGACAGCTCTCAGCAGAATTATTCTGTTTTATATTTTATTACTTTAACTCATGTATTATTTACTGTAATACTGCTGTCATGATCTGCAATTATTACCTTAGATTTATTTTGTGCACCACATAGAGTTAATTCACTAACCTATTTTAATTTAATACATAACTCTGTATTATATATGTTATATGCTGTATATGTTATATACTTTCTAATAAAAAGTAAAATTAGAAAATTCCCAATTCTGTAACATATGCATTAAGATACTCTGGACAAGACACAACTGTTTCTCAAATGATACTTAACTTTCTACTAAACTGGACAGGTGTTCCTTATGTAAGCTTCCAATTAAATAATAAGCTGCATGTGCTTAAAAAAATGTATGTGGGAAAGGAAATACGGAAAGTACCACTGGGCTAGCATTATGTGACAATTCTGGCCCAGGTGTGGCAAGGCAGAGAGCCCCGTGTGTAAACAGGTGGCAGGGCAGAAAAGCCCTGCTGATAAATGTATTTTTATTTAAAAGTATTTGTAATGATTTAAAATGTATTGTTTGGAATTATTTAAAAACGGGTGTGCGTTGGGATTTTGTAGTCATGGTATCAAGGCCGAAAGCCTAAAACTACATATCCCAGAAGCCTTTAGGGCTTAAACGACGAGGTGTATTTAATGGGAGTGTTAAACTGAATGATTGTTTAAGGGTTTTGTAATTAGTGTGAGGTGCACGTGTATATAAGCTTGTGTTTTTCTGTGTTCGGGTGAGGCTGTTTAAAGGCAGAACGTGAAGTAAAGAGAAGGAAACCGAAAATAAAATGTTAAACGGTACTTGTTTTGGGAGGAAGGATTTAGTGTGCGGGAGTTGTGCAAACCTTTTATTTTGGCTCTGTGACCGTTGTTTTATGAAAGTGTTTTATTTATTTCTTCCACTTGTAGTAGCTGTCTGTGTCTCAGTCACCTTCCTGGTCTGTGACGTCACCAGCAGGCCGTCCTGCAACACCAGGTAATAGCAGATATCCTTGTGGTTGTGTCCACCCCAGTAATAAAAAAATAACAGTACAGTAGATGCTTTATTTTAAGGGGCTTTTTTTTTAGTTACACCTTAACAATAACAAACGACTAACACAAAAGGAGCAACATTTGTTAAGCTAGTTGTTAGTAGTTAATACACTAAAAAAGTAATCTTTAAGTGAGACCCTACTTAGAAAGTTTGCTTTATGCATTTATAGGTTCAGTATGAGCTTATGATATTAGATGGCCTATAATGAAACATACAAATGTTAAATTACTTAAAATACTTGCTGTGGAAAATGTGAAACATTGCTCAGCCTTGTCCTCTGTTTAGTCTACATCACTGTTTGGCATGGTTCAGCACAATTGGCAGTCTCTACCTGAGTAAGTCCAAGGATTGAATAGCAGGGGGTGTTGAGGCCTGCCAGCACCATGCATGACAGCCAGTGCTACTGTCTCTCTTTATATAAAAAAAAGCAATTACAATAGTTTCTACCATGCTGTGTGTGAACAATGCTTGATTTATTATATGGGATTGTAGAACCCAAATCATAACACCCAAGTGCAAATACTACAGAGTAAGAGTCGTAATTCAAATTAGAGGGTTGAACTCATTCATGTTTAATGGTCTGTGTATTATGTTAGAACACTTATGGACTCAGCTCTGGCTTTGGTGGGGGGGGGGCTTGTAGGCTAACCTGCTGCCTAGGAGTAACAATTTGAGGCACAATATGAATTCTCGTTTTATTTGTACATTCAACTTAAGGTATCATTTAATAGGTAATGCATGCGTCTCCCATGTGACTTGGACTACTCTCCCAGTGCAGATTTTCCAGCCAAATCTGGCTTGTTCTGAAAGACGTAATGTTGTCTTTGGTGGTTTGGTTATTTTACGGATATTTTTATCATGCATGTTTTTTTTTTTGGTTCTATTCCTTTCGATTGTCATCACCAGCGCAGAACTTCCGTCACCACAATGCCCTGTAGCATTAGCATATCGCATCCTCCCCCTGCCTTTTTTTCTGGAGCTCTGCAGCCAATAGAATTACGAATCACACAAACGCTCAGTTATGTTTTATTCATCACCAATTTAAGAACTGTATCAGTACAATTAAAATAGCTTTTGTTTTTTAAATGTTTTTTAAAGACTAGCTGCCCACAGTTCTGGACAATTTAATTGTACACTACATTTTGAAGTTTTTTTTTTTCCTGGATCAGATAAAAAAATCCAGCATTTCTGGTACTGTAAGTTATGAGAAACAAGCCAAGAATAAAAATAAATAGTTTATAACATTACTTAAGTGTTTTTTTTGTTTTGTTTTAATAAATGTGTAGCACTTATTTTTGCTTTTGTAATATATATTAAAAGCAAGGGCAGAATGAACGACTGCAAGGGCAGTCGCTCACTCCAAACCACCCCTGTGGTTGAATTACAAAGCAGCTTTGTGGGCAAACACTGGTTTAGTTGAAGGATGTCTTGGTCAGCATTTTTACAAAAAAATGTAGCCTTAAAGTAGTATTGTAGTTTGTAATATAAGCCCCTAATGTTCTCTTCATTGCATCACAAAGACAACTGACTGAATCAGACGATTGTGCGGGAGATTTGACTCTGCAAACATTTAAAATATGCGCCGGTTATCAGACTCCAATTTGGAGTGTACCATCAAAACTGGCATGTAGGGAATTGGACACATTTTTTGTTCCAATAGTGTGCATTCAATTGAAAGCCTAACTTGATTTCCTGACAGACTAGATCGCTTCATTGATGCCCAGGCACTGAAATTAGTCCGCTCGGACACTAAGCATTTTCATAACAAATCAGTAAATTTTCTAACTTAAATTAAGTCGAGGTTCTGCCTATAGGAAAAATTAACCATCCTATTATGTTAAGAATTTGTTATGTTTTGGGTCCTATTGACCCAATGCAATTTCAAACTAATTTAAACAGTCTTAAATTGATTAAATGTTTTTATTTGCAAAGGTGTTACTCTTATATGCTCTTTTAGTCCAGGAGCTGTAATAAAACTTCTATTGCCAACCTGAGAGCTCCTCATTTTGGAATGTCTTTACCAGCGAGATGCTGTTGCAATACTGACAGTGAAAATTAGGCTCTGCCGTGTGTGTGTCTTTATATAGATAGATAGATATAGATCTATCTCTCTCTCTCTCTCCAGACAGGTACAGCCATTTCCAAAGAAAATAATAATAAATTAGTTTGTTTTATTCATGCACACAAATCTACAAAGATAAATGCCACAGGTACCAATGACCCGAAACATCTTATTATACATGACCTGTTCTTTAAAAAAAAAAATAAATAAATAAATAAATAAACATCTCAAAGGTTCTGTTTTCTGTGTATAAGTTCATGACCCCGACTTAGGAAAAATCATAAAATATTATACAGAAAATGAAAAGAAAAATAGCACTTAAGCTAACTGGAAACTAGTCGGGTCAAACAGACCCGAAACCTAATAGGGGGGTTAAATAATTCCATAACTAATCCATTTTAAAGAAAGGGTTCAGTTTGCTTGCCTTACTTTGTTCAAGTTTACATCCTAGGTCAATTCTCCTCAGAAGTGTCTTCAGGGTCAAAGTATGTACTGGCTACAAAGCATGTCAATCAGTAAGGGAAGCAGCTGGTTGGTTAATCATGTCACCTATAACCACTTTACATAAAGTACTCCTAGCAACTGAAATCCATTCTGTACTACAGTTGACCTCTTAAATGAGTTGAATTGCAGTAAAAAGCCATGAACACAGTTATTGTTTTACCAAGCTGATGTGCACGAACCCTGGCAGGAATATTTGATACTGTTAGAAATGACTGGCACAAGCAGGCACTGGTGTCACAATATGCATCAGGACTGACAATGCAGGATCATGGACAGTGGTGCAGCATACCAATACATTTCTAGCTTTCCTTGCTGATGCATTAAACAGTGGCAGGAGAGGAATGGGGTTCAAATTGAATCCACCAGTGCAAGACTCCAGCTTCACAAGCAACTGAGGTGCTGGTGGCGTTTCCATTCGGTCCCTTTAATCGCTGTTTTGATTTTCACAGTTGTATCTTTAATTGTGAAGTTTACAGCAGAAGTTCAAAATAAGCAGTATATCCCAAATATAAACTGCCTGTGTGCAATTATGGGCTAGTCATACAGATTGCTAGTAAAGACATGAGAATAGACATGTTGCTATCATGATTAACTGGTGCATTAATATGTAGTCTTGGGACTTGCAGGCCGCCAGCCAAACGCTGTTCCATTTCACCGAAAGAGGACAGGAAGCACTGGCTATGCCAGCTTTCTAACTGAAACCAACCCGGGCCTACATGACCATATATGTAACGATGGATTGTTGCTAATGCTGGGTAAGACCATTTCTTTTTTTAACAACACTGGAGATTGCAAATCTAAACACTGAAAACAAACTATAACACATTTCAATGACAAAATAAAATCACCATCAGTAAATGTACAGTATGTGTAGTAATGTGGCAATCTATAATCTAAACATAACTAAAATGTTTTTATCTGCTTGCTTAACTGTGAGACTGAATGTCGAGCGTTTGTCTATACTGGACAAATGAGCTGATTTGATCAACCTATACAAAGGTGTGATAAACCACAGTCGTGTTTGTTTATAGCAATTTACAACAGCTAGGGAGTCCTCATCTGCTGCACCAACAACTTATTTTTAGGGGTAATCCTGGGTACCAAGGCTAGGTTATTGATGCAACACTGGATGATTCTCCAGTACTCTAAAACTTTCCAATTACTGCTAAAAAGTTTCTTTAAATTGTAGTAGATAATTCAGTATTTTAAATAACGGATGAGTGATTGTGTAACAGCAATAGTATTCAAATGTATCACAGTATAAGCCATTAATAATTTAATTAACTTATTTGGAGAATATTACGGCAGGCATTACTATAGCAAAAGTGACTCTTCTGTCCTCCAGTATTCGCCACATCCCTTAGCAGCTCCTATCTAGCTTGGTCTTTTTAAAGTGATTATTTTTCTTGCGAGGACCACGGTATGGATCTAGTCCTGCTGCATCTGCAGTGGGTGAACTAATGTAACACAACCTGATTTGTTAGTTGAGATTTATTTTGTCTTTTTTTTCATGTTTGTTTATTTAAATATATTTTCATTCCTACTGTAGCATTGTTAGATTTGTTGGTTGTTGTTAGTTTTTTTTTTAAAAACTTACCTGTTTTTACAAATAATAATGCTCCATAATCTTTTCATAGCATTTGTTGTGGAAATGTTACAAAAAACTCGACAGGCACTTTCAAATTGCCAGTGTCCAAATTAACTTTTCTTTTTAAGGTCATAGGGGCATGTTGTGGTGCGTGGTATCTATGGTTACAAACTGAATAATTTGTCAGTACAGTAAAATATAAATAAACAGTTCAACTACACTTTGACCACAGTGTACAATATCTTAATACTGTGTGCCTTCAACTTTCCATCTTGTACTGTATTTATTATACTGTAGGCAGAATTAGGTAAACACACATCTCAGAACACACAAATTGTTGAGGTGAAAACAAATAGTGTTAATATGATTTGTAAATCTCTAAAACACACAAAAAAAGAACTCCAGTATCTGCAAGTATGTATTTTAGGTTTATTAAGAGTATAGTGTACCAAACACTTTTACATATTGCATGTATTTCACAATGCGGTCGCCTTATGGTTTGGGAAAAAAAAAAAAAAAAAAAAAAAAAAAAAAACTCCCTAGAAGATGTTATCACTGTTACACCATCTTTAAAAATTGTTTATTGTATTTTTCCTGGGTTACGACAGAGCATGGCTATGTACAGATACCAGCTACTGCACAAACATTTTTAACTCGCAGAAGCTTGATGTGCATACATCATGTAAACGAAGTGGTTACTGAGGCCGCTGCAAACACTGAAACAATATTTGTGCGATTCCTTTATCCTAAACCGTTTACACTGCAGATGTGGTCGAACTCCAGTCAAATGAATATGGCCTTCCTATAATGGACTGTATATAGAGTATGAACATGTGTAATTGTACTGTATCTTTTACTTTTAGAGTATTTTACTTTTACCTTTTACTGTTAAACAACGGTGTGTTTATAAGAACTGGACTCAATTAACATTCCCTTCATCGTCTACTAGTTAAACGAACACAAAATGTCGACCTGTAAGATGAGCGTATTTATCTGCCTGGCAGACAATGAGGCACTTGCAGGAAATTTGGATATCTGATGTGTCACCCTTTGCAGATCCACCGAAAAAAAAGACACGTAATTGAAGCA
The DNA here is from genome assembly GCF_017654505.1 of Polyodon spathula. Classification (NCBI taxonomy): domain Eukaryota; kingdom Metazoa; phylum Chordata; class Actinopteri; order Acipenseriformes; family Polyodontidae; genus Polyodon; species Polyodon spathula. The sequence goes on from NC_054540.1 coordinate 7,848,717, forward strand.
TCACTTACCGGATACAGGTGAGCTTGTTGCCACGGAAACCAGCAGCACCGACCCCAGTAAGAAGGCGCAGTAGGCTCGGGTTAACCAAGAGGTTCTGGAGCAGACGACGTCAGAGCCAGTGACCAAACGAATCATCCCTTCCATGTCATACAATTCATGACATTTTCATCCAACAGCAATAAAATTTCTGCCAGGTTGGTGGCTTTTCGACGTTTATCTTTCCAGCTCCCACTTAAACGCGTAAAGGATGTGTACAATGCGAATTAAATAACCCACACATCTACCAAATATGTTTAACATAAAAATGTACGTGGCTTTAATACCGTCTTTCTGTACATATGTTGCCTTTGTTTTCTTACATCATATTAACTATGGTTGGCAGTAATGTTTGCTTTTGTATCAGCATTGAGTAAAATGACCACCAAATCCAGTTTTTAAAAATTCCACTGATGAAATTTTAATACAGCTAAACGCTTCTTCAATTAGAAAATCCCATTCCTACATGCATTCCACGAGTACAATGTATTGGCACTGATCAATATAAACGTTATATTAAATAATCCAAAAGGACCACATCCCTTTGTCCTCCATGGGTAATAAAAAGGAAACATGCATATTCATATCCTTTTACGCGGTTGTGTTTATTATAGAACTGAATAAACTTCATATAGCTTTCTGGCAGCCCTGTATATATATTCCAGATCTGAAGCCACAGAAACGGCCCACACACGGTTTTATCCTTCCTTTGAAGATTTTGTTCCAATACCGTTATACATTTTTATCAGTCCTCGCAAACGGTGGCGAATGACACATACAAATGCAAATAATTTTATGAATAGTTTGCACGTTTCTTCGTATAGCAAGGCAATAGCCACCATTCACCAATGGTAATTTTAATATAGCGCCTTCAGTTTTCCCAATTACACTACAGGGATGTCGAAATTCTTTCGCGTCTTTTTAAGAAGCTGCTGTCTTTTCAAGAAACTCAAACTTTCCCCTGCTGAATGAATGTCCAGACTGTAGAATTCTTTTCATTTTCTTATAACAGTATTTTCCACTTCTGTATAAATCAGGGCAACAAACCTTAATGCAAAACACAAATAATAGATGTTCAATGCAAAACAGCAGAGAAGGTGGAACTGACAATGCAATATATCCTGGATACCACCAAAGCATGCCGCAGACACGTTTCCTATAGAGACTTGCTTAACGGTTTATTCTTTCTAGCCTGCCGACTAGTTTCCCTGCATATTTCTTCCAAGCTACCTCGTTTGCATAGCCAAATAGATGCAGCTGCAGCTTGCTTTCCTGAAAGGGGTTACGACCTTTGTGAAATTAATGTTTTTGTCTTCTTCTCCCAGAATCTACTTAGAGCATCCTTCACTTATGCGGTGGCCACCGCTAGTTAATTCAGACTTTGCAAGCTGTAGCGTAGAACCTTTTGGATTGTTTCAAATGAAACCTCCTACATCCTTTTCTGATTAGACATTTATGACATCAGTGGCTTAGTTGATAGTGTTCATTGGTTAAACCCAGTGCCCTTCAGCATTTCCACGGGGTTAGGTTGTCTTCTCCTGCCCCTGCCGTGACAGCCTGTGACAGCGTTACTGCACCAGGCGTCTGTGGTTACAATGTGCAACGTCAGTCTGATCTTAAAGGGGCAAAATATCATGTATTGTATTTTTTTTTTTTAATGTGTATGTGTTTTTATTATTATCGTCATTCATAACAATGCATACAGACACGTCATGTGCACAGGGTTCCCATGTTTTTTTTTTCTTTTGCACAATTTTGTGCTTCAACAAAAACAACGGGATCGAAGCTATTGTAACCCATGACAACCACATGTTTTACAGACTTACGTTTTGGCTACATTAACACTTGAAATACTACATTTTAACATCACAATTGAAAACCTAAGCAACCAAACACATCGTTTTATTGAATACTTAAGAAAGAACAAAAGAAAGCAAGAAAGAAAGATAAAGCATTACTGCAGTATTTTTAGGTGCAGTTATTTTGCAGTAGTTGTACTGTACCCCAGTTCAAGTAAATGTTATTGTGTCGTCCCAAAGCCTTTGTGTCAGGTCACTGTAATTAATCCAAGGATAAAAGCCCTTACAGATGAGCTCCCAGCGATTCAGATCTAATAACCCTTAGTGATTATATTATTGGTAATACTACCACAGCAGTCTAATCATTACACTGATTAAGACAGGACCCTGACATTTTTTCAGTTTGTCTTCATGACTGTAGCCAGCCATGAAAAATCACTCGCCCATGCACTACCCTCCCGATATCAGTGGTAATGTGAATGTGTTGTAGCGATCCGTGCGTTTGTGTTTTTGTGCTGTATTTTCACTGTGTCTGTGTGGTTCCTGTGGATGTGTTCCCTTCCCGCTCTGTATTTCCCACCGCTGGTTTTGTGTGCCTGTCTGTCTCACTGTAGTCTTAGCCTGCTTGTAGTGCATGGTATGCATCTCCCCTGTGATTGGTCCTGTCTGTAAGTCACTGTATGTGCACGTGTTCTGTATGTTCCCATTGGCCCGAAGTGTGCGGATGAGGACAAATGGGATGTGTGAGTTGGGGGGTGGAGCGAGGGTGCTGGAACTAGGGGTGCTGGGGGTGCGGCAGCACCCCCTTGGCTTTGCATGGCTTCCGTCATTTACAGGGGTTACAGTTTTGTTAAATGGCTTTCAGCACCCCCACTTTAAAATTTGTTCCAGTGCCACTGGGATGGAGCTAAGGTTATAAAAAGGTACTGCTCTGCCATTATTGTTGTTGTTCTGTTTGCCATGGTTCCTGTGTGAAAAGTTGTGAAGCAGTGGACTCAGGTGGGCGCTGAAATAGTGTTCTGGAGTTGATCGTTGTTACACGGACAGAGTAGTGACTCTGGCATGGGTGCTGAGAGAGCATCCAGAGAAGAATAAATAACGAGTTTTTGGAACCAGGAGCAAAGTGTGTCTTCTCCTGTTTTCTGTCTCCTGTGAAACACCACTTTGGTGTCACAAGTGAGATGCAGGTACCCAGGAATGAACTTGGAAGCCTGGGGCCTGGTGAGCAAGTTTGAGGGCAGGGGAGTATGTAGCGTGCATAGGGGTAGGGGTCAAAGCTGGTAGGTGACACAATCCAATATGAAGACATGAGCCTGATACCAGCTCCTGCAAGGGAGCCGGCCCTTTTGTACAGGAGGTCCCGGGTTCAAATCCCATCTCCACCTGTAAGAACCCCCTGCCTGCAGAAACTGTGGTTTGCCACAGTATGTATATGACAAGGGATGAAATGTCTGTTGTTTTGCAGCAAAGAACGTCTAAAAGAGCCTAAATAACTAATTATTTCTATGATTTTAACCAAGACACATGTCTCTGGTGCCTCATAGCTGGCTACTGCCTTGGTCTTATATGCTTTACATTATTATTAATAACAAGTGGCGATAGAACTTACAAATCCATTGTATAACTACTGTACAGTAATTAGTGTGATAGATATACAGATATATACAGATATAAAAGGGCAGTCTTGCATAGGAGTCAGGTTTCTCTGCACTAGTGGTTATAGAGCATTTAACCTCATCTCATCTCACAGACAGGAGACAAAACGACAGTGTATCACACACAACCCACTACACAGATATCCTCCTTGCACCAGGTTATGATAGTATAAATTGCCTTAATATTTACTTTCTGAATAGGGAATAATAAACTACTATTTCCACCATAATCACTCATAATCATACCTGAAAGGTTGGAATGGCTTCATGTAGTCTTATTACAAAAAAATAAAATCAACACATTTCTAAGGCTGGCAACATCCCTCAATGAGCTGTTTCAGATTAAACCAAAGAGCAGCAATGCAATGCAGGTGGATTATCAAACACTATTAATGATTCTTTTGCACACCAGTGGAATGTTGTGAAATGCCTGCCAGAAGGTCGAGGCAACAGCACAACCTATTTATTTTCTTCATGATGGCAAATAAATATAATCAACTTGTTTCTGTAGCAACTTAAAAAGGCAACGCATAAAACAAGGCAGCCCCCATGCATTGCAGTTTCCAGATGGGATCAGAAGACTTGAACTGAGAACCATAGCAACCTACAGTTAAAAGTATGATGTTACCTCAGTTCTGCACTGGTCTGGAAGACACCTGGAAGACATCTTATACTGGCAAATCAATGTGAGCATTGCTTGGTCAAGAAAACACCTGTTATGGTGTTATGGGCAAACTAAGCACTGATGGATTTTTAGTGATCACATGGCCATTAGGAATGTTTGCTCCAACACATGGGTCAGAACATTTTGCTTAAGGGACATAGCTCACCTTTATAGCTCAAATAAAAATACGTATAATTAATAGTAAGCAAACGACTAGTTTTGTGTAGATTTCTTTAGACATTCTGGGCCATTCTTATTTTTTCTTCTATCATAATATAGGACAGATAAAAAAATGTAATCATATGTCCATGCACCATACCAATTTACACCACTGTTCCATCTCTGGATTAACGAGCTGATGTTTTGCATCATGCTTTACATGAAGGTCCAGGGTTGGGTGCTCCAGGGACCCATTCATATTTGGGGGTGAAAGGGGAAAGAGCATGATTGGGTTGTACAGTTATTCAATCTATTATCAATATTACAGCACCACTAGGTGGTAGTGCAGTGATAACTGAATGAGGGAAGGACTGGTGCTGGGACAAGAAGGTTGACTTGAAAACTGCAAGCTTTATCGAATGAGTAGATATAACAATAAATTTTCCCTATATTGTGCTTTTTTATTTAATACAATTGATACTGTAAACCAATGACTGGAACACCATTTTTTTTTTATAACAGTCTATTCTCACAAGATAGTAGTGTGTGCACCCTCTAGTGGAAACCATGTATATGACAAGCTTATTGAACCTACTGCCAAAGCTGACATGCATTTTTTTTCAAAGGCAGTTGTGCACAGTATGTTGTCATAAAAAGTAATAAACTCCAAAACAGCTGTATTTTATATTTTACAGATGTCTTACATTGGATTTTTTTTTAAATCACAATTAGATGTCTTCCTTCATTAAAATACAAATTGAGAGCTGTTTTATTTGTCCAGTACTACAGTAGGCCTATCTGTTAGGCAAGGAAAAACTTAAGATTCAGAGTTCAAGTATATTGCAATATTTACTGGCACATTGACACATACCATGTACCTTTTGTTTTTTCAAAGCCTTTTTACTGATATGTGCAGTTTGCTTCTTTTTTAAGAAAGCCCAGAAATTAAAAAACAAACCCACTAGCAAGTTGCTACGTCTGACTCATGATAACACATGAATGAGAATTTCATGAGCTTTTAGAAGTGGGCTGTCAGTTTGGTGTTATCAGAATGAATGGATTTGGGGAGTGATAGGAATGGTTAGGACACAATTGCTTAGTTACACAAATAACTGTCAAAATGACTTGTGTGGCGCTGCAGCAAGAGACACAACGGAAGAATATTAGCAGAGAACACAACACTGCACAACAAATCAAAACAACAGAAGCTATGGGGGTGTGCTAATAAATGTGCACACTGCTGTATATATATGTGTGTGTGTATACTTTATATAGATGTAAATTGGTAGTGGAAGCAGATTACTAGAAGTCTGAGAAAAGATCATTATTTTATTTGCTACATTTGCTGTGGTAAAACATGGTAAATGTACAGTAAAAGAAGAGTGAAGTATGGTAAATCACACAGCACTGCACGCTGTAGTATAGTTAACCCATAGTAAAGCTTGATAAATGTATAGTGTAAGCAGGGTGGCCTTCCTGTCGATATAGAGTAGGTGGGCTGGGTTGAAAAGTGAAATTGTCAGGTGTTTTGAATGGATTGACGAAGGTTGTTTAGTGCTGGCACTTGGTTCAATTGTTCAGGTTCAAAGCAGCTCAAAGCTAGGTACAGACACATAGAGAAAACAACACTACCTCAATATTGAAGCAACAGGTCCCAGAAAGTATTGTAAACACCACACAACATTAAGAGAAATGTAAAAATAAATATACTGACTTCAATATGAACTCCTCCTCCTCAAAAAAAGGAAAGTTGGGAAGCAATTCAAGTTCAAAAAGGTGAATGACTTTTACTGAATTTTGACTTTTGTACCTTTAAGCCCCGGCACTATTTAATGTTTCAGTTCTCTGTAGTGACTGTAAAAAGAATAGGCTCAAACAACTTAATCCAATTAAAAAAAAAAATTGGCGACAGATAGGGGCAAAGCAATTTTAGGGCATCATTGGTGCCTGATGGTTTGAGGGGTACACCATGTAGTCTATATATGAAACCCAGGTGCCAGCATATCCTTGAATGCAGTTGTAAAAAGTAAATACAACCAAATTATATTCAATAGACTGTACAGCTAATTAAATCCAACGGTGATGCCATAGAAGCCTTGATGTGATTGTGATTGTGCGTGTGCATGAGTAACACAAGCGAAAAGGACATTAGAAAATCTACCTTGAGCACATGTCCCCAAAACAGCGCCTGTATTTATAGTCAATGTAGTTTATTTTAGAATTGGGAGTTTTTTGTGAACATAAACAGAGCATCCCTGGTAACATAATCTAAGGGGTATGTCATATCCCTTAACCTAGGGAAGTACTGAATACAGTGCCTGTGTGTACTGGGTATGAAGCTTAACCTAGGGAAGCACTGAATACAGTATGTGTGTGTACCAGGTATGAAGCTTAACCTACAGAAGGACTGAATACAGTGCCTGTGTGTACCAAGTATTAAGTGACATCTAAAAGCGTTAGCTTTTATCATTCAGCGCCGCAGAGATTCAATTGAAACAAACAGCAAACAACAACAAAGAAGACACAGGTGCAGTGACTTAAAACAGTTTAATGTAAATCCAAGACAAAGTGTGATTACATTTCTACACATATACAATATGCATATGTGAGCATACAAATTGTGATTAATAACTCGATTCACCCGGGAGACCGAAAAAATGATCAAAAGTAACAGTGAATAACAAGCTATAACATAGTTCACCACGGGAGCCCCTTCTCACCCTACAGTTAGTAAATATAACAATTAAAATAACTACAATCTTCTGTAACATATTTTCTTTTACAATTTTCTGTAAATTTACAATGCTATCATTAGTATTCAGGACTAATATAAATTCACTCCATTTTTCTACAACGAAAATGATTATTAAGAGAAGCACACAACGTCTTAATGGTAACACAAGCGTTTAGTAGCCAGTACTCGACCGGTTAAGAATTATTAATTTTTAAACATTCTATAAGCCAGTAAAATATCCATTCTCATAACATACCTTTAATATCAGAAAAAGGAACAGGATACATATATTTCTACATCTTCAGATTCATAAAAGAGATGATACCCTCCCAAGAAGCATAAAAAGACAAATAAACCACAGAGAAAGAAGTACACATGGAAATACTGCTGCACACATTTTCACAAAGATCAACATGAAATAACACTCTATACAGAAACCATACACACACAGAAGGAACAGAAGCGATCCGGGTTAGTTACATTAGGTTGAGAAGACCCTGTAGAAAATACTTTGTTATGATTTTTGTTTTGTGTGTTCCTGGCTAGGGTGAGTCCTTGAGTGGGCTATGCTGAACTTTACAATGTGGCAGTTTAATGGGATTAAAACTAATGACATATTTCCGCCTATCTGAACTGCTAGGTACTTCCATACGCTACATTTTTAAGTTGTCATACCACACATACATTTTCAATTAAAATTATATCTGGTACCATTTCAGGGCCCTGGTTAAATTAAGCTGTAAATGGGAACAAGCATTTAGGAAAATATAACTTTGTGCATTAGAAATGGAGAATGTATTTTTTTTTTCTTTTTTTGATTTGATTACATCAGTACATTATCAATGACCTATTTATACTTTTCTAAAACTCCAGATAAAAATGAATTAAATTGATGGGGCCATAGTTAAAGAAAGCTCTCAGTTTGCAAGTTCTCCTTTCAGGCAGACTGTTATTACTACACTTCCTAGGTCATTTCACTTTTTTTTTTTAAAACCTAGAAACTGTAAGACATGCAAAAAAAAAAAAAAAAAAAAAAGGTTTTATTTAACTAGATAGAAGTTTAAAAATGGTAATACACATATTGCTATAACATGCTGCTTTCGTAACACCCCGTCAAACCTCCCATAGCGAACGGAAGTGTACGTACGATTGCTGAGGCTTATAAAGATATTTAATTAGCTTGAACCACATCTACTTTAATGTGGGTATGTAATGTGCTTATAGAGGTATAACGTATACATGAAAAGAGCTATAACAAGCTTTACCGAGTTATAGAGGTGGAGTAGAAACCCAGTGAATTTGTTTCGAAAAACAAAGCCCCACTGAGTGAGCAAAAAGGCGGAAACCAAACCATCTCTTCTTTTTGTGTTTGCTACCATTTCTAAATTCAATTATTAAGACTTTCTGGGGGAAAGGAGGGTTTGGACCCCAATCAAATAAAAACATTTGGACAAAACTGCTTTTATTCTTTGATTCAAATATTTAAGAAATTTGACTTTGCATGACATCAAACTGCAAATAAGTCACAAGAAGAACCAGTAACAAAAAAAGCAGTAATAGAAATTAAAAACTGAAAAGGTTACGTCAAAGTAGAATGTGTAACTCTTAATACCTGCAAGACTATACTTGCCAACCTTCTAAAGAAAAGAGCTAATGCGTGTTACATTAGCACAACCACATGTATTCAGAACTGGACACCTCCAGGCTATACTGGATGCGCCACTCGGGAGTCCTGTGACGGCATTTCTAAATGTTTTCAGGGGAAACGTATTCAATGTATTTTGAATACAACAATTGTTTTAATGTAAGGTCCTATTTGGTTACATCATATTAGACACTGCATGTGTTTTGCTTTGTTTTAAGAACGTTTTTTTTTTTTGTTTGTTTTCTGTGAGCCACTAGATTTTGAAATACACTTCAAAATACAGGTAAATTAACTACAGTGTTCTTACATTTTTGTTACAGTACTTAAGACATGTACTTAAAATGAAATTAATATGATTGTTAAATAATGGTATTGATGCATGTCCTTTACGTTATTTGAGTTTTGTTTTTTGCCAAATCCGTATTTCTGTATTCTAACAACAATAACACAGATGCATAACTCTTATACAACTTCAAAACCCTCCCATGGGAACCAGAAAAACATGCTTAGGATACAGGACACTGTTAACTACCCCTGACACACACAGCATCACACATACTTGTAACTTTTGATTTGCTTATCTTATCATGTTCAATACTAAAATGGAGGTGTTGAGTATTGTTTTTACTATGCATGCCAGATTCACAAAAATGGTATCGAGCTTTTTAGTGTTTATTAGGGCTACTGTAACACAAATTCCACGTTTTTTAAAAAACAAAACAAAACATGGGGCTCATACAGTTGACATCAACAATCTTGAATTTGGGTTTGTTTTCAAAACAGTATACATTATTTTTAAGTTTGTTGTTTTATCTTTTTTTTATTGACAAAGAATATCAGCACAGTTCAACTATTTACTAACAAATGACTTCATGTATTAAAGATGTCAAGACACCACAAAAGTATCTGGGACTGTACTTCGGTATTGCCTTTAATTAAAACTTGTATTATGCATTATGAAGCATCTGCAATAAGGGGCTACTTATTACAAAGAAAGACTAGCAGCATTGACTCATCACCCGTGGCAACAGAGAACATGTTTTTAATTGGTCTTTCAAATTCAGTAACATTCAGTCTGTACCACTGAATTTGTATTTCTTTCCAGACCTATAGTAAATTGCATGGCATCATTCTTAGATGTGAACATCACATTATAGAGTTTACAACGTATTATTATTATTATTATTATTATTATTATTATTATTATTATTATTATTATTATTATTATCTATTATGGTTCTCTCTTCATGATAACACCGAAGCGATTACTAATGTAATTAAAAACACACAACAAAAAAACCCCCCCCGGGGCCCCAGACAAAAGTTTATATATAACTTGAAAAAGTTTTATAAATAAATTGAGTCAAAAAGTTTTATCAAAAAATAATTATTTATTAAACTATACGTAACATTTGAGAAGATCTGACGACAACTAGTTTGCTGTTGTCAAAACTTGTTACAATATTTGAGTGTAACTTAACATCACATTTATAATGTGATTCAAAAATAACTTGTTTTACAGGAAAGTCACAGTGATGTCTGATTGGATGGAATGTCTGAGTTAAAGCTTTGTGAATAGGACCTAGTATATCTCAATATATTTGCAGTCCTTTCCAAAGAAAAGTTGGCAAGTACAGTTTTTTTCTAATAGGTTTTTCACACATGAAAACGATACATGAAGGCTTTCATTTTAAACAAAGGAACAAAAAACAGTTATGGATATTATTGCCTGGCAGTCATGGACAAATGGGGGTGAAAATAACACAATAATCATCATTATTATACAACTGTATTTCTTTGGTGAATAAATTAAAAGTGACTAAATAACACCCAAACGGTTCTAATGCTTTCTTTGTGGAAGTGCAAGTTTGTTGGCTAGCTCAGATGATGCAACCTCCTTCAAGAAAGGAGGCAGACAGGCCGGGAAGGGAGAGCGACTCCTGAACGGAATGTTTTGAAGACAATTTTGTGAAGTCAAGTTTTTAGTTTCTGTGAAATTCAGCTCCATTCGCCATGTGCTTAAGTCTGTACTCCCCATTGAAAACCCAACTGTCAGATCGATCAATATTACACTTCATTGCTTTGGTGGTAAGTGCTGTGTACAGTATTTCAAAGTTTCTCACTTACTGCATTAAACCCGCAACTTTAAAAAAGATTGCAGAGTATTGTGCAAACGTGTAAAAACTAATAAAATGGCCTGTTTATTGAATCCATCTTTATAGAAATGTCTGTTTTTAGGGGGGTTGGGTTGCGTGAAACAAGTTGGGGTTTAACGCAATCAGTTATCCATTCCAGCCTCTGCTGCACCCAAAATAGATTTTAAGATGAAGTACTGTACCTAATTTACAGCAACTCAAATCAGACCAGTGTTAACTCTCTTCACAAATGGGGCCTTGATTTTATAACAGCCCCGTCTGCACTTGTTAATTTAAAAAAAAATAAATAAACAAAACCAAGCAAGTATACAAATTAATCAATTCATATAGCTAGTACAGTGCACTAAAAGTATTGCAACAACCTCTAAATGCTAACACACCTTCACTAGAAAACTACTTTAGCATTTACATATAATTTATGCTGAACCAACTAATATGGGTCTACCCAAAATGTTAACGGATATATAGCTAAGGAACACAGCATAAAAAAGGATCTAAAACACAAATCACTTTCTTCACCAAGCTGTTGTATGTGCCTAATTCATATAATATAAAGAAATAGATTACAAAATCAAACCTGAAAGGCTGGCTAAAATAAAGCTTAAAGAAATACACCAAAACACCCCTACATGTTTCAAATTAAGCAGCAAATAGAAGACGCCTTGGTCTAATTATCAAGTCAAACATAGCATCTAGATATCCATTCTAAGCTTTTTCATTTCTATCCTGTAGAACAAACTTTAACATGTTGTTTACAATTTAAACAAAATTCCAAAAAGCTTCTTCCAGGTGTAGGCTAAACCACAGCTTTGTGAATTTTCCCACACGATATCTTCAGTTGAAATCTGTTTGAATATTTAACAGGACCACCAACTAAACCTGAATCATTTCAATAAGTCACAGTAACAGATTTATTCAAACAGTTATGTGTCATTTTGACACCATTCATTTTTTGCACCAACATACTCGACCCCAAAACTCTATTCCAAAACTGGTGAAACCCACCCCACCAATTCTCTCTTTGATCTTTCTTGTCAACGCCTCACAAATCTCACACATCCCATACAAATAGTCAACTCTTTCACTGAGTTTATATTTGGCTGGCTAATTTAGAAAATGACATGCCAATAAATACACTAAGATTCTCTCTGTCAAAGGAACCATACCTCACTTACTGCATGGGGATACTTAAGTGAACAAGACGAGTTGAGCCATGGGTGGTAATGTAGTAATCCGTCCAGTAAGGGATATACAGCGTACTGTAACAGGCTGTCAAAGGGGTGTTCCCCTTTCCCTTCCCCAGCCTCTGAATGTCAGAATCAGTCCCGTTTCAGAAGTTCAATAGATTACAGATCCTCTATGGACACCCGATGGGTTGGATTACAGCATCAGCACGTTGGTCTGCATAGCTAGTACATTTCTTTAACTGCTGTAAAATACCCCTCAACTCATCGTATTTCTCATTGGAACTACACCTCACAATAAAAATGCATACACACATATCAAAGAGCCGCATGCTTATATGGCACTTCATTTAATCTAATCTCTTTCATTAGATATTTCTACCATGGTATGACTCATAGCTGTTGTGGTACAGTGTGTCACAGTGACAGGAGAAAAAAACTAAAAACACAGTATATAAAAACCTCTATATAATGGCTGCAAGGAAGGTACCATTTGCAACCCAGTAGTACAAACATAATTTTTGTTATGAATTGAAGTTACGTTAGTAAGTACCAAACTCTGTTGAGATTTCATAAAAGTGTTTGTAGCTAATACCAAAACCAGTGAGTCAATGTTTACAATATCAAACAGACTAAATGTGCTTATTTAGCAGTTCGTAGAGACCAGGATTGGACACATTAACATATGAGACTATTTCAGGCCTCACTCACATCTGGAAGTTAAAAGAGGGTCTTGACCACAAGAACAGTAACATCATCAATCTAGGTAGCCTCCAAACCAGCCTCGGTTCTGCCAGTTCCAGTGAAGTAAACTTTAAACTGTATCTGCAAATCTGTAAGGCACTACGAGGGAACAATGTTAAATGCTAAGACTATGAGTAGTTACAGTTGCACAGATGTGCTAAGGATAGACCACACACAGGGCATTAGCACACACACCTAGACGATCACATTGTACATGCCAAGTTATCTACTTTGTGCAATCACATTAAGAGAAACAAAATCTATTGGTATAAAGTTTAAAAAGGGAGCATACCGCTACATTCTAAAAGGGACCCAGCTAAAATATCTACCTTGAAGGGAATAAAACCAGAAAAAGAATATACTTCCTTAAAATTAACAGAATAAAAAAATGAAAAGCTATATATATATAGACACACACACACACACACACACAAACACATCGTGATGAGGGGGAGCTTGTCCCCTCATCTCTGATTTGGAAATTGTTAGACAGTTCAAGGCCATCAATTTTCATTGAAGAGCAGCATGGATCTTTTTCATCTTTTACACTGTGAGGTGATCATAACCTTCCCATTTGAGGTCACTTGTAGAGTGAAAAATTACCATTGCATTTATTGGTCATTAAAAAAATCGAAATAAACGAAAAATAAATAAATACAAAATGGCAACTTTCTCCAAGGCCTTTTGGTGCAGGACAGGCCGTTGAAAATGGAAAGATTTGCCTTCAAGGATTGCTACTAGTTGAATGAGCACTGGCCCGTTTATTTTCATATTTCTTTAAAAGAAAATTCAAAAAATTCCTCCCACTTCTTCTTTGAAGGGTGATTTTTTCTTTCCTTTATTTTTTTGTCTTCAAGTTTAAAGGGTCGTTTTTCTGATGCCTTGCATGTTTTCTGTCTAAAGCAGCGTTGTTCTTGCTCCAGTGTTTTCAGAGGTAACGGTACTGGTTCACCTTGGTGGGACTCAGTGGGTATCCAGTGTAGATAGCAGAAGCTGGTGATGCACTGATGTAGGTCTGGTGGGCAAACTGCGCCTGATACTGGCTGGGGTGAATGGTGGGTGAGGGGAGTACCCGGTGGCCTATACTGACTGGAACCTGGTGGACGATGCCTGCAGGGTAGGCCGTGTGCTGGACCGCGTGACGGGCCGAGCCCTGCGACGCCACAAGGTGGGCAACGGTCCCTGTGGAGCCCATGGCAGTGGGCGTAGTGTAAGTGTAGAGATGTGGCTGCCCGGGAAGGTGTGTGGTGGCTGCCAGGTGATGGTGCACGCCCGTGTGCGAGGGGCTGTGGTGCGGGAAGGAGTAAGGTGCCTGTGCTATTGTGGGGGTGATGTAAGCCTGCTGCCTGCGGTGGCCTCCGGTTCTCTCTGCCGCCAAGTGCTGCTGTGCCTGTGGACGAGTCAAAAAAAGACAAGGCTGTTTATACGTATTAAGGTATTTATTAACGCAAGTCAGGAAGGCTTGGATTTTGACAGACACTGAACAGTTTTCATCTCTAAATTATTATTTGGTGCTGTTGAAGAGGGATGCTAAAAAATGCAAAGAGCCCAAGTTTAGAGACCCCAAGCTGTTTAACACGTTTGCAGAATCTATGCTGATGTAAGCTGAGGGAGTGGCTCCTTTGGTATTCCCTTATTCTAAAATTAATAGATAAAAGAAAAATGGCACTGGCTTGAACATGTGGAACTTGATGATACTGGCATTACAAATTCAGCCAGAAATGCTTTGTATCAATTGGGCAATAATTAATAGGTATTACAGATTATTAAGATTAACGTTAATTTATCTCTAAAGTTATCATTTTTAACAATAAGAACAGTCAATTCAGGTAAGGTTAGGATTGAGGCAAGGGTCAGGGTAATAAAAGGAAACAATACACATTTACTTGGGATTTCTTTTGTTAACTGTTATCCAGTTAACATAAATTGTTATCATTGAACCTTGTCTAGTTCAGTAGGAGGGCTTCATTAGATAAGTGCTTAATAGACCAGACCCAGAGCCACAGGGAGCTGTAATATACTGCATTGATATGTTTTTTTTTTTGTCTGTAAAGTTAATTGACAGCTTCTAACTATTATTTCATTTGTTAAAATATTTACAAAGGAGTAGTTTTTTTTTCTAGAGATGCTCTGTTACTAAAACAGGATTAAAGTCACTCCAGTTTTAGTTTCCGGGGAAAACCTAAAAAGTCAGTATCAATCTGAATACAATCAAAAGAATAGAAAACTAAAAGCAACATCAGTTTTGCAGAAGTAGCAAACAGTTAACATGACATCACCTATTTGTGACATAGAACAAGCGCTTGGACTTATCTGAAACAAGTTTACATTTCCTAGGTTGCCAAGACTTTCTAAAGGTTAGGTTGAATTTTATGCATTGGTTGAGAGTTTAACACTTTGATAAACATTTTTCAATATATTACAGTAACACAAGACTATTACTATCAATTAAACAATGTGTCAAGCTATTTATAAGGCGCTGTTCAGGGCTGTACTAGTAATGGGCAATAAAAACATAGCATACAGCAGCTTAAGGGCAAGCGGTAGTAGATCTTGATGTGGAAAGTTTACAGCTAAAAATACAAAATGAGTGCTGTCAAATCATAAAAGAACAAAGTAACCGGATCCTGCACCTACCATATGTTCATATAGTAAGTATATATATATATATCTATATATATATATATATAATTATAATATATATATATAGATACATCCATCCTCACACACACACACACACACACACACACACACACACACACACACACACACACACACACACACACTGTATCACAATCAATGACAGTATTACAATCTTGGGGTATATAGAGGGATATCTGTGTCTGGTGATGTAGCTTTTCATAGTAGCTCTCATTTTAACCGATAGTTCTAGCTTTGTATTCAAGCCTGTGGCAGTAGGCTACACAGTGAGGCAGTCGTTTTATATATATGGCTGTGTTTGTGCTGGCTTTATTCATGGTGCCTTACCAATAAACGTGATGTGACTAAGACAGGCCTGTCTTTCCGTACCTGGCTGAGATTAAGAGGCTGCTGCTGGAAGGAGTGTGCCCCTGATCTCTGCTGTCTGCAGGCTGACGCTCCCGAAGAGCTATCTGATGAGTGACTGCTGGCAGAGACCGCTGTGCTGGAGTTTTTGGATTTGTACACTGATGAGTGATGAGCGACTGTGTCTGTCATAAACAGAAAATGTGCGTTAATAGTTTTATCATATTGCTCCCTCAGGAGCAGATTACTGCTCCACAGAGATTATACATAGGGGCTATCGGGTCACTTAGAGAAAGCACTGCCACATGATGTCCAAACATTATCAAACCTTTCACTGTGGCCCATAGATGTGCTTATAATTTACATAACTAGCATCTGCGCTGTATGGAAACTGGCTCAGGGTAGTCATGTCCAGCACAGACAGCATGCTGACCTTGAAACATCAAACAACCCCTATAGCACCTTTCTATCAATAAAAGCAAAAGCTCTGCAGTTTTAAGAGCTTATTGCTGGGAATCAAGAACAAATCAGTCATTATAGGCCTTAAAGCATCAAGGAATGTAGTTTAAAAACAAATGTTCTTTTTTATTGTTTTAAAATTCAGTTTTTGTTGAATAAAACATTAGAAAATCCTTAAGAACTCCCTTTACAAGCGTACCACAATTTCCCTATGCATATGCAATGGCTTTACCAGGCTTTTCCAAGCAGTAGTTGAGCATATTGTGCTGTACTGTGTTCTTTCTACACTTTCCAGTACAGTATTTCACGCTTCTTTTACCGTGACATACCACGTTACACTTTTATAAGGGGTTTAGAGTGAAGTCAATTTGTAATAAGCTGATTATCTCCGAACAATCAAAAGCCTCTCACTAATTATGAGCTAACAAATTAAGCAACAACTGTAGAATATATGGATTAAGACATTTTATACAATACAAAGAATTTCAAACAACCAACAATTTTGTCAGGGGGGGAAAAAAAAAAAAAAGCATAAATGACCACTTGAGGGAAGCACAACATTACACGTTTAGTTACAAATGTCACCCTGCTGTATGTTAACCATAATATAGTTTGTATAATTCGCAAAGGGATAAAGTTAACCACATTCAATCAACATATACACAATGTTTTTATGTACCTTTGCATCTCGTCTGCCACTTTGTTTTTAAAACAAGTCAACAAGAGAACGCTACAGATTCAGCAGAGCATGGAGGTGAGCATTTCCCTAAATTCACCTCTGCCCTTAACAAACAGACAAAACATTTAGCTATGTACAGTATGTCTAATTTTATTCAAAGTTACAGTACCAAAAAAGCAATTACCTGGTACCACCAGCCTGTCGCACTCTGTCAACACTTCATTGGCCTGTGTTTTGAGTGGCGGTATGATTATGGTGCGGGAATTGTCATTGCTGTGGTTATCCAGCACTCCCTTTGAGTCGTAGCTGTTTCCATTGGTAAGGCCCAGGCGGTGCTCTACAGCATAGGGACTGTTATTACTGGAGGAATCAGACTCTGGGGAATCGTGAACTGTGACACAACTAATGACATTCTTCCTCTGTTTAGTGCTGTAAATAGAGAACACAGGGAACAACAGTTAATAAGACTGCACTGCATTGCTTTGAAAGGCATGTTCCCCATTACTCGTGGGTTAACCATCCCTAGAAAAGAGTGCTATTGTAAATCTTAACTGTATTATGCAGTTACTGCGCTACACAATGATTTATCATGACAATGACCATATAGGATTGTATGCAATACTTTTAGGCTGTCCAATAATAACCTTTATAAAAATAAATATTTTCTGACAGAAACAGAGCAGTTCATAACATGTTCAGAACAGTTTAAAACATGATTTTTGACACCAACAAGAGTTTTAAAAAAAATGTTGTACTTCTAAATCCATGCTGATAAACTACAAAATGTTAATAAGACCTTTTCTTTTTAAAAATAAAAAAAAATAAAACAAACAAAAATAAATACAAGTATTTATATAGTTATCTTGCCACCAGAGGCAGACACTACTTTCACACATAGCATTACCTTAAACAGTTATTGTTTAATGAAATGTAAACTCAAATGTATGTGCAACTATTTTATTTACAATGTGAAACCAGGCTAATGCTCTTTGACAGTGAGGATTCGTTGCGAAATGGAGCCTCTGTAACAGGGTATCACGAGAATCCATTTTGTAAGTGTGCAGTCCCCTCTCTGACCTGCTGGGGGCGTGCTTCTGCTCCTCCTCCTCATCCGTGTCGCTGCTGATGGTGATGACACTGACGGCGGGGCTGGGAGTGTCCGGGATGACGATGGTTTGTCTCTGGTGCTGCTCCCTGGTCGTGCTGGAGGCTGTCTCTCCCCAGCTGCAGGCCGAGGAGCTGTTCTGCACCAGGGCACACCGAGGGGGCGTGTTCTCCTTCACACGCTTCGAGCACTGCGGGGAGCTGACTGCCTGCGTGGACGACACCTCGTAGGCCGACATGTTCCTGAGGGAAAAGGGGAACGTAGTGAATACACGTAGAGAGCACCCGCCCCGCTCCTGTTCCTTCAAAACCTTGACCGCTTTTTATTTAGCATATTCAGCAAATGTGTTGTCAAAATAAGCATTTATTTCATGAGCTTGGACGATGATTGGCGTGGCCTGGTTTACAAACAGCAGATGTCTGAACGCTAGGGTTGAAAATGAATTGGGAACAACAGTAGGCCTACATTCAGCTGATTGTGTATCTGAAACTACACGGTGTCAACTAGTCCTGTTTGTATTTTTGACGCTTTTCAATCAAAAAGGTTGCAGTTTATGTCATTATAGCTGGCAAGCATTCACAAAACCAGTTTCCAATATCAAACTGGTGCTGGTTCCAGTGGCAGATGGAAACACAGCATAATAAATGAAAGTGCATGCAAGGGTCCAGAAGATCTTCTATACTTATGGAAACTGTGAGAGAGAGGTATCAGTTCCTGTCAAGGGATAAGAATATTGCAGGGTGCTGGTTAGCTCTAACCTTGACGACATCTGATGCTGTTTGTTCTTTTTGGAAGAGGAGCTGCTGGCTGTTGGCTGTTGCCTCATCACATGGGCGACACCCACATTCAAAGGTTGGGCGGATGGGAGTGTCATATGGCCAGCTAACAAGGCAGGCTGCTGCATGATGGGGTTATAATGGCTGTTATGGGCATGAGAATTCCTAAAAGACAACAGGAAAGGAGTGTGGATTTTTGGATGATACAGAAATTGGATACAGCTAGTAAATTTCATCTTTTTTAAACCGCATCACTGCTGGATTGTTAACTGGTTTCAAATATAATTTGCCGCTCCCATCTGTAACAGAACAGACATTTAAAATAAATAATCTTCATTTTAAGGAATGTTTTTAAGGACTGTATTTTGAACAGTAACAGTATCTTAGGTTTAACAAGGTGGAAAACAATAGAATAATCTAATCAATCATCTCTAAAATAATTCAAAAGGGTTTCATAAACTGCAAACTTAATTTAATTAATCAAAACAAGCTTTCAAAAATCCTCCCTAACAAAACATTCCTAAAACAGTCCTTTAAGTTTTATGAATTGTGCCCATTTGGAGGGAATTAGTTATAATGATACTTTTTTTTAAACATATTGACATTTTCTTTTACTTTATTCCCTGAACACTGACAAACAAACAAAATGGATCTTTCTCCCAGCAACAGATTCTAAAGTACAGTACTGTCAGAAAGCAGGTTATACAGTAGCTTTGTGCTTTATTTATGGTTGGAGGGGAAGGGCATCAGTAATACAGTAAGTCAAATGATTGGTATCAAGGGCAACAGGCATCTTTACTGTTAAAACAAACAATTTTTGTTTCAGTTTACCGTAATAATAATTTAAAAAAAAACAACACTTAATATCTTACCAGATAGCGGAATGAACTATTTTTCCCCCTTAAACTTTTCACCCCTGCTAAATAAATTGAACTGGGCCTTAGGTAGCACCACACCATTAAAAAATGAGATTGGCCTGCAGGTGGCAGCAACAGCAACAAAATAAAAACAAGACCAACCAGTACCAGTAAAACTTGTGCTGTATTCATAAACTGTAATCAAACACTGAATCACTGATTAAGACATCGATATCCAGCGGCATGAAATGTCCCTTACAAATAATTATATCACAATGCAGTACTGTAAAGTATTTCTATACAATTGCACTGCTGCGAAGCAGGCTCCATTCTTTCTCCACAGACACATGCAAGCCCCGGGGCATGTCCTACCTCCAGTCAGCCAGCTGTTGTGCCCCTGCCATGGTATCAGGGATGACGGCCGCGTGCTGCACTGAGGAGTGGGCTGCCACTCCCGTCAACTGTTGCCAGGCTGGGGGGAGCAGGATCTGCTGGGTCGCGCTAGGCCAGGCCTGCTGCATGGACACATTAGCATGAGAATGAATATATCAATCACATTATCCCAGTTAAGTTACGTTCATAATATAATACTTAGTCATTTAGCAGACACTTTTATCCAAAGCAATTTACAGAGACCTGGGGGTGAACTATGCATCACAACTGATGCTGAAGAGTCACTTACAATGGGACCTCGGTTTTATGTCTCATCCAAAGGATATAATGATTGTTTTAGGGACAGACCTGCTACAGTATTTTTTTTTATTTTTGGTGTTGTGGACATACCCATCTGTGAACTCTCCTAACATGTTCTTTCCTCTTATTAACACTAGTAATAGTGTAAAGTATTTCTATACAACTGCACTGCTGTGAAGCAGGCTCCATTCTTTCTCCACAGACACATGCAAGCCCCGGGGCATGTCCTACCTCCAGTCAGCCAGCTGTTGTGCCCCTGCCATGGTATCAGGGATGACGGCCACGTGCCGCACTGAGGAGTGGGATGCCACTCCCGTCAACTGTTGCCAGGCTGGAGGGAGCAGGATCTGCTGGGTCGCGCTAGGCCTTATTAACACTAGTAATAGCATTACTGGCCATGTTTTCTTATGTTAAATATTGCGTGGTTCTTTTCTTGCATTTTACTCTTTCATTTGAAATATGAAGATAGTTCAAAGATTTGTTGCTGATTCTTGGTACATTATCACTTAATGTACTGCAGTTCAAACTAATTAGAATGGTCCAGCTGCAATGAGACCATGTGAACTACAACAAATACCAGGATGTTGCTGTTTATCTTTAGCACTATATTGCTATACAATAATGTTGCTGCTATTGCAAAATAGGCTGGGCCCACTGTGCTGAATCTGGATCCTGTTCACCTTTCTAACCTAACCTTGCATGTTAATATGTTAATCTATCCCTGGGAATAGCTATTGGCAGACAGTGGCTGCAGATCGTGCCAAGCTCCCATGCACAGTGTCTGCAGACGAGAACGTTTCATTGTTGGGGATCATGATTTATATGTGAGGACAGGGGAAGTGTGGAGACTGGGCTCATATATTCATCCCACGCTATTAGAACCGTTCTTGTGCATCCCAAATTAAGCGTCAGCTTGTAATTTGCTGGTGTGAACAGTTACCCAGATAGGAATTCTCCATTACCCCCCCTGGCAGAACTGGCTAACACTCTGCAGCACCTCAGGCCTGTGAAAGCCTGGGCTCCTGTTTGCAATTGTTCCCACATTTTCTGCATTCCTGGTCTAGATAAAAGATAACATCTGCTGTGCCGATGTCAAGAAAGACAGCAAGGGGAAAAAAAAAAGAAAAAAAGCCTGCTACTATGGCATAATATATATCATCAGATGATCCCAGTATATTTTTTATTACACAGTGTTAGTCTTTATATTCAGTTTGTAGAAAGCATATAGAATGTATAGCTGCATTAATTGCTTTTGTATATTAACATCTTAAATGTATTTTTATGCTCTTGAGTCTAGTTTGTAAGGCTCTTTTTGCTCTCTCCTAGTTACTTCCTCAGATAAACAAATTAATAAGGAAACCCTGAATTGGTTCTGCTCGCTGTTTACAAACTGTGATCAACAATGAAGGAATATCTTTGTATTATGCCTTGCATTTTTCCCTCAATAAAAATAGATGTTGAGTCAAGAATGCCATCCTCCCCAGCTGCACACACATCCACCTTTCAGCTGCAATAATCAAATCCCCTATAAATGATTATAAACTACATGTCTGCTGACGATTAATCAAGCGTTGACATATCATTCAACCAAGCTATTGATCAATCACTATGCATTACCAGTCTCCACAGGGGGAGGGGGGCTGTGCACCACTAGCACATGCAACAGGCATTTGCCAGGAACTGCTGCACTGCTGGAAGGTTAACTTGACTGATTAGCAGCTATAACTTAATGCACCACACGTTTTAATGACTATATCAAGACTTAACCACTGGGTATTGTGCGGGGGCCGGGGCACCTGAAGGCCAGTTAATTCCTCTAGTTTATTTCACAGCGACCTTATTATAATATTATTGGCTTACACAGCAGAGACCACCAAGAGCAGAACTGCTTTTTGGTGAGTTTCCACCACTGAGGAAAGGTAAAAACATTAAAATCCTCTGCAGCAGTCATTAACTGACCTTGATTTTCGCCTTTGGCTCAGGGCACCTAAATGTCACCACATCAGTTTTCAAACAGGTAATGACCACTGCGCTGGACATTAATGCTTAAGTGGCAAACAACACCAAAATGACATTGTGAGAAAGCTGTGGAGCTAACGAGAGAGATAAGATTACTTTTCTTTCAAATTCTAGGATATTACAGCTTTCCTACGCCTAACTGAAGCACACTGTCTTCAGTAAAGAGTTAAGTTTGAAAATTGTTAAGGGCATTTTTAAACATCCTTGTTTTAAATCAGCTATCGCACTGTAGTGAACAGCAGATTTATGTACAGCTGAATGCCGCCCCCCCCCCACCACCCCACCACCCTATCCTCTGTGATATGAGCTTCCAGTTACAACACAAGAGGAAGCAGCTCACAATGGTTTACAGAATATGAACAAGTTATTTAAATAGGTCGCTTTTGATAAGTGCATGCATACAAATTGGCAGGCTTAGATAGTGCCTATTGTGTGAAAAGAAGCTTGTTTAGACATTGGCATACATGGCAACAATGGAACTAGCATTCGCATTTAAACTACAGTACTGTACACACAGACACGCCAAGGTCACCCCGCCCTGTTCAGCAGCCATGGATAACCCAGGAAAAAACACAGAAACACCTGCCATAGCATTGCCAATAGGGTGCAGACAAAGTGGGTAGCCAGTACAGCATTTATTCAATATGAATCCCTCAATGAGTCATCACAGATCTTGTGACTGAAACAGATTTGCAACAGGGGGATGCAGATTTTATAAATACATGTCAGGGATGTATTTTGTGGTTTACTGATTACATTTACACACACTGTACTGAACATGCCAAGAGTTTATTAGTTTGTTTTTTTATATTCAACCCTTATACCATAAAGACTACTGCCATAGGTCAAAAGGAGAGTTGTAGCTGGAGTGTTTTAAGTGTTCTTACATGAAAGAGATTATTTCTACATTTTCTATTTATTTTAACTCTTTAATAATCATATTGTGTGTTGCACTATGTGCTGGGATTCAGTGTGCAGTGCAGCACTAATAACCTTCCCCTTAATCTGTCTTGAAGAGTCTTTATTTCCTAGAATAGCTAGTAAGCTTGGAAAAATATGATCTAAGCAGAAACAACAGCAGAGAATCATACAGAACACTCTGATAATGATCAGGTAAGAAATAACATGTTAAGAACATGACTACAACATGCATTAATGACCTATTCAACTGCTTATTATGGATTTGTACTGAAAAGGGATTTCAATTGGATATAACATAAAACGTGATTTGCTAGGTTATGTCAAGCACTCCATAGCCTCAATGCACCACATAAGCAGACTCAACGGCCTACCTGTGTTAGTAGTCCTGGCTGAATCTGTAAAGGCCGAGCTCCTGGGGCTTGAGTGACTATAGGGACAGCATTTTCCATCCGCACTGAGTAGCTGGCATGCTTCGACGGAGAAGCTTGCAGTCCTGGTAGATGAGATGAAAGCAATGAGAAAAACAAAACTACACAACAGTGTATTTACATAGGCTTTTATTTATTTGTTTATTTACATGTGTAACATAACAATGGATCCCAGAGGACAGAGGACTTCACATATTTGAAGAGTTAATTAAAAGGGATTTTTGGATAAGTGTTTTAAGAGCTGTATAACAAGTGTACTAAGAACAGTATACTGTTTTACAGGTATAAAAAAATAACTGAAAAAAAACTGAAATACACAGGAAGAAATTTACAAAACTGTTTATTCCAAAGTGTCATTTGATGTGCAAGTTTAAAATTGAAATAAACAACCCAGTTTAAAACTTACATACACAACTAAGGAATGCCCAGAAGGCCTTGTAATTAATTGTTTATTTGAAGTTTGGTAAGAAAAATGGGGCTAACAACTCTGAATGAAACCGCCTTGTGAAGGTCCACCATTGCATATAAATAATGAGGGAATTGTGTTATTGTACAAGAACCACATTTTTTTGTAGATCCAATACATCACTTATTTTAGAGACAGATGTGATGTTATCATTTACTTTATTCAGAGGACATTAGTGGGGTCCAAGGATAACACGTTTGCCTGCTTTACAATGGTTTATACAGAGGTAATCAGCATTCAAAAATGCACTGCTGGGGTCCAATAGACCCCACTTGCCTTGATGAACAGCTTAATAAGTAAAGACATCTTTCTAACACTTCACACTTTTCCATTCTCAAAAAGTTAACTTGTGTGAGATGCGTGAGTCATGCAAAGTATGGTGTACGCCCTGAAAGCATTTTTATGTACTGTATTAAAGTACAAGGCTCATCCACTGAGCTGGTCTGTCTGTCTTTCAACTGGCCGTCTCTTTTCGTCATCTTTTTTTTTTATTCTATTGTTCAAGGAATGGCTTCTGTTTTTACTTGCCGTGATTTACACTGCCAATATACATTTAAGAACAGACCTACTCTCACCCACAACATAAAAAGGCTATTCCCAGCTGTTAAACAGAACCTCAACCCACATAAAACTTGGCAAACCAGAGCCAATTTCAATGTCCGTTTGACTTTGACTGCCACCATAAATTAAATAACAAGCCTTTTCAGCACAAAATGTTGTTTTACCTCTCTAAAAATAGTTTAAAAACTACTGAATCATGGATCAGACCTATGCTTGAGAGCAGCAGGAAGGAAGTTACTTCCTAGAGATGTCAGATTTAGAGAACTCCTAGAATTGTGTAGCATTTGTTTGCCTAATAAAGTTAATAAAATACATGTAAATATTATTAATTACTAGAAAGTAAATACTAGTTAGTAAGCAGGTAAGTAAATAATAATAATAATAATAATAATAATAATAATAATAATAATAATAATAATAATAATAATAATAATTTTTTTTTTAGCTTTTTCCTAGTTTTGTCATTCAGCTTCCTTTTTTAACAGGAACTTGAGAGTGAATGTCAGCGAGCTACCAGCCTCTGGAGGACAAAAGCCAGCCTTTCTTTCACAAAATGGTGCAAATTTCATTTTGGTGTAAAATACCTTGATTAATCAAACTGAATATTCCCACACAATACATTAATCACAACTGGACAGTATTGCGGAAAGTTCATATTACATCTGAACTGTGCACTTACCAAGTGAGTGCTAGTAACCACAACAGATTATAGCATTTAAAAAAAAAGGGGGGGAACAAACGTCAATGGTTGTGTTAGTGATTACCTTGAAACCCGGGCGGACACACGATGAGAGCCTGCTGGAAGGGGTCGGGTCTGGTGGCACAGAGCTGCGTTGCTCCAGTCTGAAGAGGCATACTCCTCTGGGACACGGCTGCCATGGACACTGCGGAGGGCTGGTAGAGTGCAGAGCGGTAGTTTAGTATGGAGACATCGGGGTTGGCAAGGGAAAGGGTGGCACTGGTGGAGGTGGGAGCCAGGTGGTTGGCCTAGAGGAATGGTGGATTGAATATAAACATGAGGGGCGATGGCATACGAATGTGAGAGGGAAAAAAAAGGAAAAAAACAAACCAAAAATATTATGTGTCTTAATCAATTAATTGTATAAGTGAGTAATTTAGTCAATTTTTACAACATAATATATTGTTATAAAGCATTCTATTTTAAAATGTTCAGGAAATAAGAACTCTATTGCATTTTATAAAGCATGAGCTAAAACAACCTGCTGTTTCAGTAATAGACCAAGTTGATTAGGGTGCTTACTACATAAAAAAAAAAAAAAAAAATATATATATATATATATATATATATATATATATATATATATATATATATATATATATATATAAATTATGAATATATTAATCTTCTGCTATAATTAAGCTACATTAGATTAATTAAAGTGTTTAATTAATTAAATCCAATTAATCGTTTAACCTTTTAAGAGAATAACATCCTTAAATAAAAAATTAAGAAGGGGGAGAAAAGACGGGCATAAATGGTTTTTTTTAGGAATTTTTATATATAAAACCATTGAGGTAAAATGGTGGTTTAATATACAATGAAAAAAAACAAAAGAAAACAATGCTGACTGCTGCAAATAAGCAAATACATGGCATGACTGGTGGGTTACCCTGTTACACACAGTACATGTGTTCAATATCTGTCACGTTCATTTACTTAAGCATGCCACCGTGGGCAAAGGACATCTGATTGCACACTGTAGCTTCCCTATTAGCAATGAATACGTAATTCAACAACGACCTCACAGACTTTAGTCAAGTATAAGTAGATGATACATCAAATAATGTGCTCAACATCTCTTTGACAACAGGACCTATACCTATAGCAAGCTACAGTATGAAAACACACTGCACAACATGTAGCATCTAGGTCCTAATTGTCATTCAAATGCTCACTCTCCGTTCCTCTGCACTTTTGACTTTCTGAAAGTAAGTTTCCATTCGGTTAGGTCACCCTTGGCTCTCCTGAGAAACATGAACGTCTTCATTAGCTGTTTAAATAAAAACCCACATGTAATAACAGCTAATCTTATCTGTAATTAAAATAAAGCTATTGAGGCCAGAGGAAGCTTCGTCTTGTTAAATCTTACAGTAGAAGCGAGACACTAAAATGGTCTACTGTTGGTTCAGTCTACATACATGAGCGAATCTAATTCTTCTTTTTTTTTAATCTAATGAATTAATTCCAGTGCAAGTTAGCACAGATTTCCTGCATAGGTTTACAATGTAGATTTGAATACTTGATTATTATTAAATGTTTTGCAGTGGTTAAATCTTTACCTCCCTGTACAGTAAGTCATACTTGTAACCATGTAGTGTTAAAATGTACCTTTAGTGTCCTTAATTTCAATGCTTTTTCCCTCATATGAATGCACTTATATTTTCTTAGAAAATTAGATGGCAAATTGCTGACATTTATTTTTCCGGTGGATATACCTGATAATTTAAGGCTAAAGCCTAAATGTTAAAGCTAATTTTACTCTATGAGATTGATGGGCGGTAATGACATTTTTTTTTTTTTAAAAGGGCCCTGCAGCCATAATTGCTGTGAATAGATGTTTACTCTGACGGCCACTGCGGCAATTGAGAAGGGCTCCCACGACAATTGCTGCGTGGCTTTTTAATATAATGGTCAATTTAGGTTCAAAAAGAATTTGGATGTCCACCCCCGTGATAAATGAGTCATTTAAACTTATTTTGTAAGCCTTATGACCAATTTCCCCAAAATAGCTATTTATTGTTAGGCAGAAATGAAGGACTGTTATTTCAGTGTTTTCTGAGAAGCAGGGTTCCCTAATGACATCCAGCAATGGCTATCAAGAGAAAAGAATTGGTGACCGAAAACACTTACTTGTGGCCACGTTCTGTCCTTTACTATGGACAGCCAAAGGAAGGTAACAAAAAGGGAATCAAAAGAAATCAGAATGCAAGCACCAGCCAGGACAACAGCAATGGAAAGGGCAAAATGAAAGCTACATAGCAGTTACTGTTAGCATCACCACTGAGTGGTGTACTAAAGAGATGGGGGGTTGATGGAACTCTTTTGTGCCGCACACAATATTTCTGTTTGCCTCTAAATAAAAACTACTTTCCCTTTGACAGGGGAGTCTGTTTAATTGATCTCAACAGTGGCAGATCTAATAAAAAAAATGCCATTTTATATCACTAAATAGAGCCTTTCTGGCATGTCTACACTACACAGACTCACATCTACTGTTATCAACAGCAAGGGTGCTGGCATGTGATACAGAAGTCATGTTGCTTGCCTGCAATTTGTTTGTTAATTTTTGCCTGCCTCAAATGCCTTTGCCTTTCATTTGAGTTTCTTGATCAGACAAGATTAACCAACAGATAGATGCATATCAGTCCTTTTAAGATTAGAATTCTTAAAAACATAAGAAACTTCTTTTTAGGATCTTAGATGATTAGTTGGTATATTTTATGTGTCTGTGATTAGTACCTCCCCACCCCTCCCCCATACCTCATGGCTCTGTAAAGCAATACACTTTTGTTTGCAGTGTTTTTGTAAGTGAAAAGAAGAAAAGTGATTAGAATATTTGGAAGTCATAGTCCATCAAGGAAAGGTAAAATATGTACATATAATAACCCACCACACCAGAGACCTGTCATCTCTTAGAAATGTCAATTGTATAAACTTGCAGCAATCACAAAATGTGCTTGCAAGTGTGCCCTGACAAGTGCAGCTCAAAGGCAGTGCAATTTGTAACACAGCAACAATAAGAAACAGCACGCTGTGAATCATTCAGCAGGAATAGACCACAGTTCTGATTTTAAATCAGAGGCAAGGTATTTCTCTTTTTTTATTGACTAGCTGTTAGGGAAACATTTAAAACTCAAGGAGCCAAAAGGCACTTGATTTTGTTTTATTTTAATAACTCTTTAAGTTTTCAGGACTAGGCTCAATTTAGCCTCTGCAGTGGTGGAGTGGATGGTGTGTGTGTGTGTCGTTCTTGGGGCCCTGTGTCCAGTACTTGACACAAGAGGAGGTTCAAAGTGTCTGGATATTACCTGTATGACTGCAATCATGGTCTGTTTTTATTTCTTCCAGTACTTGTTTGTTCAGCTAGATGTAGCAATTGGTGAAACTGTGGGCCGCTGAATGATGTCTTGTTTAGTAATGCACACTTTATTTTCTTTGTCAGATCGCTGTAAATGCTGTCTTTTACTTCCCTCAATTTCGGTGGGTGCTATGTTTTTAACCTGGTTTAGAAGGATATGCTGAAGAAGCAGAACAGCTGATACTGCTAGGTATTTTTCAGTGGATAATACAGGAGTTGCAGTTTTGAATGGTTTCGAGGATTGCACAGCACTTCATGTGCAAGTAAAATGTAATAATATGTGAGCACGGGGAAGTGCACTTTATTAATTCAAGTGCAGTTGTACCGTGACTCCAATTGAATGATTGACTAGCAGTCGAGTCTCGGTACAGCTGCATAAAAGCAGCATGTTTTCACCCACTCGGGGTTGTGTGTTCGGTGAGTGGAGAACGGGATTGGCAACAGAGGTAATAATAATTATAGTAATAATAATAATAGTAATAGTTCAAATAGAAGCTCACCGTGTTTGTTTAGTGTTAGTCCGTTTTGTTTCATCTCCTTGTTTTGGCTACCAGTGGTGTGTCCTGTGTTTTGTTTGTCTTGCAACCTTTTATTTTCTGTCTGTCTGTGCACTATTAAATGCTGAGCAAGACCATTTGCTCAGCTCGACCAAACTCCACCTCTTTGTTTATTTACTGGTTCCTGTTTCTGGTCCGACGTCCCCCACTCCAGCCGTCTTTGTGACACATGGATACTTGTTTGTTGTCAACACCAAATGAGACAGGTTCTTTTCAAAGACAACAGCAGATGAAGCAGCCGGTTGTTTCTGACGCGTGTCAGATTATATCATAGGGGCTGTTCCAACGTATCATGCAAGCTTTTATTAGATTTCATTTTCAAGCCCAGCAACTTTTGTTTATCTTCCAGAAGACACTTGTCAGTTGGCGACTGTGAACGTGAGAGAAGGAATCTGATCTGAAAATCTACCTCCCTACCAGGAAGGGTACAAATTAAGGTTGGTGGTACGACTTAACAGGGATAGGCTGACACGATGGTAGGACAGACCCGGGAAGTCAGCCATCTTGGTGAAAGGGCGGAGCTGTAAGACTACTAAACGATGATTAAAGAGAGCGTGGAGCCGTGCTGATTGGAGGAGGAGTTTGGCAGTGTTAACCAGTCAGCACTACCCCCTGAAGCATCTGCACTGCCACCTCACTGCACTTGAATACAGCACCATGCAGCACAAACCCCTGCACCCTGGATACTGCATTTATTGTTTATTGTTTATTATTGTTTGGGACTGCAAAACCCACTGTTGGATTCCCTAATACTATTGTTGGTGGGGGGGGGGGATCATTTATAATTAAATAAACAGGGCTGTTTTTGCCTTTGCAACTACTGTGTGGACATTCACATCCTGACAGCAACCTATTGAAATGTGTGGTGGATAGTGTGAGTCATTTCGTACAGCAAGGTTAATTGTGTGAGCCAGACACGAGATATTAACCAAGCCAATTGTTCATAGCATTGTCAGTACTGACAGCAATCACTGATTCACGTATATCAAAATCAGACATTGTTTCTGAGATGCGCTCTGAAACATTTTCTGCTTTATGACTGCCTATGAGTTCTTTGTTTGGAGCACACAATCTTGCAATTCCTAGGAATCAATACTGCAGAGCACTGAGTGCAGAGTGGTGTAAAACAGCTTAACTATATGTTATGCAATTGTTGCAAGGATTGAAATTTGCCATTTCATGGCAAAATTCCCTGAAACCGTTACCCTTGATGATTTTAATCGGTTGCATATCTTTGCGGATGAATGTAGAAAGCACTTTAGTAACTATTTCACTTCGTTTGACAGGCAGTTTAGCAGTACAAGTTCGCTGAAAAAAAAAAAAAAATCAGACATTCTTTACTGTTTAGGAACTGAAGTGCCATCAGTTTCTGATAAATCTGTACCGCACATTTCGTTGCATTTCATCAGGTGGTATTTTTTCCAGATAGGTCTTCATATTTGTGGTATTTGAATGGTGCAAATCACATATTTTTAATTTACCATTTTTCCATATCAAGATCAATAGAGTGTGCTATCGTCTATCGTGGAAATGTATTATGAATACATTTTAGTGGTAACATATCAACATTCACAGAAATAAGTCATCCAGTAAGCCTCTGCTATTATAAGAAACAGCTGTTAATGTCTCTTGTTCGTGTAAATTTGAACATCTAAAAGGGGTTGAAAAGAATGAAAAAGTCCCTTGCTCAGCCCTAGTATGGAGTACTCTTACCTGGTTGTGTACAGTGTTGAGCTGGCTGTTGAACGTCATTGTCAGGTTCGTGGAAGTGCTGGGGGCCACGTGTGTAATGAAAGGGGTCTTGCTTTGATTAACGGTGTCATACATGTTCACCCTGCGCTTACAAATCTCCATGTTCTGGAAGCAAGACTTGACACTAGTGGAGGGTGAGAGACAAAACAAGGATGAGCATATCATTTTGTGTTTGTAAAATACCTCTCCTGCTACGGCTGTAAATACAAAGTAAGAGTTCCATCACAACTGAGTATATGCACTCTTTCCGATATATAAAATCAAAGTGTGAAGTAAGTTCGTACCATGATCTCCAATGTAGCCCCAGAGGCGGAGAGGATAATGCAAATACGGTGGTTTTATTGCATTTTTTTTGTTAATTTAATAAGATTTTTAATTTAATAAGATTTTTGACAGTTAATATTTTTTAAATGTATTCCTTTTTTTATATGTATATATAAATATCCCCTGCGGAAAACTCAATCTAGCTGAATGCATTTAAATTGTATCTTAAAGGTCAAACACACCAATACATTTGACAGGGTGGAGTTTGTGCAACCCCCGCAAACGCACGAATTCGCCATTGGCCAGACATACAGAACTGTTTCCCTTATGATACATTGCACGTGACGTGGTACA
The DNA here is from genome assembly GCF_017654505.1 of Polyodon spathula. Classification (NCBI taxonomy): domain Eukaryota; kingdom Metazoa; phylum Chordata; class Actinopteri; order Acipenseriformes; family Polyodontidae; genus Polyodon; species Polyodon spathula. The sequence goes on from NC_054540.1 coordinate 7,880,490, forward strand.
AAAAGGTCGTGTTTTTGGTAGGCATGGTTATGATCCACATTAATCACATTTTAGTGGCCTATAATTTTATTTTTATTTTTTTTTTAAATAATAATGCTAATATTCTTAATAAACACTGCTGCATGTGATAAAAAAAATGACTTCGCCATGCATTATCTAGGTCTAAAGTTTTGAAAGAAACACAAGTTACAACAAACACTTATTGTCATTTTAAAACATATATAAAACACTGACATGATTTCAGAATATAAACTGGTAAAACTTACTGTGTGCTGTGAGGGAAATCAAGGAGATGTGTCTTTGTGACAAAAGGATGGTTCAGAGTTTCAATGGGGGTTATTCTCTTGTCTGCATCTATAGTCAACATCTTCTTTAACAGGTCAATAAACTCCCGTCGGTCTGCCTTCTCTGCTAACATATCGCTGCCCGCTAAGTCTGTTGTCATGTTCACCTGTAGGAAGAAAAGGTAAAACACTTTTTTTTTTTTTTTTTTTTAACAAATATGTTATATTTAAATGGCCTATATGAGGTTTGAGCATAACTAGTCATCCTGTTAAATAAGTATAGGTTTGAAGATTCTTAAGATGCACCGCATCGTATTAACTGAATACAAACTTTTTCTCCGCACGCACGCACACACTCTGTTTTGAATAAAGAGAGCAGCCTTTTCTATGCTATAGCTCAGTGTTATCTATTCAGTCAAACACCAAAGATATATTTTCTGCAAATTATTCCACACACACACACACACACACACACACAGACACCCCTCCCTCACATACAATGCTGCCTTTCTCTGTTCCAACATGGAACATGTCTCCTGGTAAAAGAGATGAGGTTGCTTGTACAAATGATCCTAAATAACTAACAATAGCTAGACTATGCTGCCAATGCTCCTTCAATACTGTACTGGGGAAAGGTAACCTGTGTGCAAGATTTCATAATACATCACTCACTATTGAAGAGAAGTGTATCGAGATAAAAAAACAGGAGACTTTATAACATTCAAAGAATAATACAGGCCTATATCAGGAGGCATGAAAATGAATGAGGAGGTGAACACTGCAGAGAATCGATAATGCTTTCATTACAGCTGCCAGTGTAGGATGGAATCTCCCCACTGCAGCAACAGAAGCCATTGTCTCATCTTCATTTTCGCCACACTTGCACTGAAGCCATGGCAAGGTTGGTTTAGTCGCCAGCAAATATTTTATCTCCCTGTGAGTCATTGCAGAATGGCAATAAAGGCAAGAATACACTAGCTTCAGACTCGTGGTATCAATCAACTGAAAACAAATTCAGGAAGCGTTGACTTTTATAAATGTCATGAAGGTTTAAAAAAATAATCTCAACATTGTGTAATACTATTTATGTGTCTGTGTAAAAGACCCTGTTTAGAATTTGGCACATACAGGTTAATTCCATAGTTTTACAGCTACATCAATACATTACAATTAATTAATCAATTCTCTGCCATCCCCAGTATGTGGTTTAAAAGCCTGTTTTGTTGAATTTTAAAGGATTTGGTTTTCATGAAATCTTGCTTTACTGTTGCTAACTGTATTTTAAAATATGTAACCTTTGAGAAAGTTTTTTGTTTTAAAAATAAAATTGCTTGTTTAAGAAAAGCACTAGGTTTGTTATTAGGACTTCCGTGTACTGTCCACCAGTATTTGAAAATATAAAACCACTGTATCCAAGTGATTTAATATGAACAATATAGTCTATGCACAGGGAGTGGTGTCGATAGAAAGGGGAAGTCCTTCTACAGTATACAGGTGAACTATCATACAAGTTTGACTGGTTTTACAATTAGGCAAACCTTTCAACAAGAAGTAATTCTCAATGACTTCTGGGTTCTAATTCTCATTTAAAACATTTATTTAGGTTTTTCCAAGTTCTCACTCAAGTCTGAAAGCCATCCGGACCCTCACCAGTGAACATTCACAATGGGAACTGCAGCCTGTGCCTGGGTAGCAACAGCTCTTGTTCCATCCTCTCTAGCAATTCTTATTATTCAGTGGGTTTGCTCTTAAGTGGTGCATAAAAACAGTGTACATCTGCTGACGTGCTAGACATTATTAAAACTAATACACTAAAGAGTACAAACACAGCTGTCATTCAGATGGAAGTGGTGGTCATACTTTAAAATGAACCTGCGTCTTTGTAAAATATTGTAATCTCTTGTTTGAAACCATAGCAACTGACAACCCCCTGAGGTTTCTGAATACAACTTTTACCAGTGGACAGTTGTTTTAGTAAGAGGTTTCTGTTAGATGTGTTTAATACAGTACATGGAGACAGCAAAAAGACACCCCTGTTCTCAATCTTCTAATGTAACCCTTAAACCCAGATACTAGCTTCTGTTTAGCCAGTCCTTGAGGACCTGCACGGATGAAAAACATACATAGGGGTTTAATTAGCTGTCTTTGTAGAATTTTTATTTTATTTTTTTA